>NW_027685530.1:0-367 GCF_054177405.1 Leptonychotes weddellii | reverse complement strand
TCCGATTTTGTGCTCCGTGGTTCTATCACTTGCCAGAAGCGGCCGACGGAGGCCCCTCCCCCGCCGTCTATCCTCCCGAATATCACCTCGGATTCACTTCTCCGCACGTCCTACCTTCCAGAAAGTGGTCGCTTTTCTGATGAGAGAGTTGTTGCTCTTCTTTTCTTCCATCTCCTGTTGAGTTTGTAGGTGTTCAGAATGGTTTGATCCCTATCCAGCTGAATTCCTGAGAGGAGACGAAATCCAGGTCTCCTACTCCTCCGCCATCTTGCTCCACCCCCCCAAAATAGTTGTATTTTTTAAAGAAAGTTCAAAGCCTTCAGTGGGCTTACTTCCTGAACATTATGCATGCTCATTCTTCACCTTA
>NW_027685529.1:0-367 GCF_054177405.1 Leptonychotes weddellii | reverse complement strand
ATTTTTTGAGCTCCCTCCTTCCCCTGCCATTGTATAGTTTACCTCCCAGTATGGAAGCATAAAAGGACAAGAAACACTTTTTGTCTCCAGCCACCAAGGCATGGACATGGGACCTGGCTTGGCCAATCGCTTGTCCTAATGACACAGATGACAATGAGATGAGCAGGCCTTGCTCACGGTGACGGTGGCATCCAGCAGTGACCTGTAGTGGCAGTGGGTAGCATGCCAACCAAGTGGTTTCTGCTAAAAAATGGTGGTTATCCTCCTGCTTATTGGTTCTCCATAGCTGCTCCCTCTCCGTCCATTTTCCAAGCCCATTTCCCCTGCTTCCCATCTGTTTCTTCCAGAATGTTCTTGTTTGTTTCTG
>NW_027685528.1:0-367 GCF_054177405.1 Leptonychotes weddellii | reverse complement strand
GGGGGAGGGGGAACTTCCTTCCACCCCCAAATCTTGAGATTGCAGGATTCGTCAGCCCAGAAATGGAGCACTAAAGTGGCATGGATCAAGAGATTTTCACTGTCAGTGAATTTCAGCACATAGGCTAGTTTTTTTTTTGTTTTACATAAGCTATATTGCCTTGACCTCCATGGGTCAGTAGTTGAGACTTTAAGGATCATAGTTCATAGAAATTGTTGTCCACTTTTATCTGTTTATTGAATGTCTTATGAGTATAACTAAAATCAAAGAGAACCTTCTGTCCACCAGCCCTGACAAGTGGAAGTTTTTAACCCTATTGATGCCCAGGGCACACCTCACAGATTCTTACTGAATTGACTGGGAGGAG
>NW_027685527.1:0-367 GCF_054177405.1 Leptonychotes weddellii | reverse complement strand
AGGAACCAAAGTGAAAAGAAGACAGAGAATCTTTACCCGTTCCATGATTCCAGCTTCAGAAAAGACCATATTCAAGCACAAGGCAGAGAGATTGCTGCAGAAGGTTACGTTAGAATTGTGTTGAGATTATTGGCAGAAAGAGGAAGCTAGATGAATACTCCCTGGTAAATGCTACCTGGGTATTTTGGAAAAAATGCTCAACCTGATACCAGAAGACCTGCAACCATGAAGATATTGTGTGGCTTTAATCCAGTAACTGAAGCCTCTTACTTTCCTCACTTGGGAAATAGGAATGACTTGTATTTGCCTTTTCTACAAACCCACCACCCACCTCACAGGGTTTGTTGTGAGCACAAAATAAGATGTC
>NW_027685526.1:0-367 GCF_054177405.1 Leptonychotes weddellii | reverse complement strand
ATGGGGGGACAAGTGAGTACTACAGGCAAGAAAAATATTAGGGGGTCGGGTAACTAAAAATCTGTAGAATTGAATATATCGTAGAATTTATGTCAGTTCATTACTTTTCAAATTTTGGATTGTGTAAGTAGATTTCCATTAGACAAGAATTGTTGATTCTGACAATAGTCAACATTTCATGATTTTATTTTTTTCCCTCATGAGCCTCTTTCCCCATTTAAGTAATTTGGCTGCAAATAGGGTAAAGAGCAGAGGCAGTGAAGCTTACTCACCACTGGGATGTAAATTGATACAGCCACTGTGGAAAACAATACAGAGTTTCCTCAAATTTAAATACAGAAATACCATATGATCCAATCATTCCATT
>NW_027685525.1:0-367 GCF_054177405.1 Leptonychotes weddellii | reverse complement strand
AAGGGGCAGTGGTAGGGGGCTGGGGGAGATGGAGCAGCTCTGTATCTTGACTGGGAGGGTGGTTACACAGATGTACTTGTGGGGTAACATAGCACAGAACTACACATACATCATAATAGTGTTAGGTCTCTGGTTTGGATGTCCTACATAGTTTTTATGGAAGATGCAACCATTGGGGAAAACTGGGTGAACGATATATTTTTTTTTTTTAAAGATTTTATTTATTTATTTGAGAGAGAGAGAATGAAAGACAGAGAGCATGAGAGGGAGGAGGGTCAGAGGGAGAAGCAGACTCCCCGCCGAGCAGGGAGCCCGATGCGGGACTCGATCCCGGGACTCCAGGATCATGACCTGAGCCGAAGGCAGT
>NW_027685524.1:0-367 GCF_054177405.1 Leptonychotes weddellii | reverse complement strand
CACCAGCAAGTGCGGCCTCTGAGTTCCCCTAGTGCTCAGGCGGTCCAGGATACTGTCCCTTTAAACAGCAGAGCCAACTGTGCCAGACCCCTTGTTCCCAGAGGACGTGCGGGGGCGCAGGCCCGGACAGGCACACGCACACCTGCAGGGGAGCCCCGCCCTGCGGCCGCCCACACCAGGGTGTTCCCCAGGCTCCGGGAGCTCATTACATCACAGGAAATCGCAGTGTGAGTCTCATCATCGGAGATGTCCCCAGCCGATGGTTCGAGACAGAACACATGTGGCAGAGCCGCCGGCCAGGCCCAGCTGCAGCAGGTGTACGCCACAGCTGGAGGGCAGCCAGGCGGCGGCCCATGTGTAGCTAGTC
>NW_027685523.1:0-367 GCF_054177405.1 Leptonychotes weddellii | reverse complement strand
GCTTCCAAGGCCTCTCCCTGCCCTCTGTGGTTGGGTAGGTAGGGCCAGGTGACTTCTGGCCTGTGCAGGGGGGCGGGGAGAGACTGGGAGAGATGCTGCATCTGTGGGGAGACCCCCATCTGTTTAAGGCCCCCCGGAGACTTTCCTTCTTCTGCAGGGACTGGGCAACAGGGTACAAGGATGGACATACACTCCATCCTGTAACAGATACAAGCTGATGTAAGGAAAACATAAGTTCTAAGTTCACTACAACTTTCCTGCCAACTTGGACAATAGCAGCTTAAAATCAACAGCGAGTTATTTGAAGATAAAGGTTCTATTTTCTCCCAGTTGACTGGATATGCTGTTTCATTCCCACTACAGAGGA
>NW_027685522.1:0-367 GCF_054177405.1 Leptonychotes weddellii | reverse complement strand
GCATGAATGAACCTTGAAGACATTATACTAAGTGAAATAAGCCAGTCGCAAAAAGACAAATGCAGTATGATTCCACTTACTTGAGGGATCTAATCCAGTCAAATTCATAGAAACAGAAAATAGAATGGTGGTTACCAGAGGTAGAGGGGAGGGGAAAATGGGGAGTTGTTTAATGGGTACAGAGTTTCAGTTTTACGAGATGACAAAGTTCTGGAGATGGGTTGCACAACAATGTGAATATATTTAAAACTACTGAACTGTACCCTTAAAAATGGTTAAGATGGGGGCACCTGGCTGACTCAGTGAGTGGAGCATGCAACTCTTGGGGTTGTGGGTTCAAGCCCCATGTTGGGTGTAGAGATTGCTT
>NW_027685521.1:0-367 GCF_054177405.1 Leptonychotes weddellii | reverse complement strand
ATCTCAGGGTGGTGGGATTGAGCCCTGCATCTGGCTCCGCACTCAGTGGGGAGTCTGCTTGAGATTCTCTCCTTCTCCCTCTACCCCCTCTCCCCACTTGTGGTCTCTCTCTCTCTCTAAAATAAATAAATAAATCTTAAAAAAAAAAGAATTCTTGATTAAAATATTTAATAAAGGGGCGCCTGGGTGGCTCAGTCGTTAAGCGTCTGCCTTCAGCTCAGGTCATGATCCCAGAGTCCTGGGATCAAGCTCTGCATCAGACTCCCTGCTCGGCGGGAAGCCTCCTTCTCCCTCTCCCACTATCCCTGCTAGTGTTCCCGCTCTCGCTATGTCTCTCTCTGTCAAATAAATAAATAAAATCTTTAAA
>NW_027685520.1:0-7178 GCF_054177405.1 Leptonychotes weddellii | reverse complement strand
CAAGCAGGGGGAGTGGGAGAGGGAGAAGCAGGCTTCCCGCTGAGCAGGGAGCCCGATGTGGGGCTCGATCCCAGGACCCTGGGATCATGACCTGAGCAGAAGGCAGACGCTTAACGACTGAGCCACCCAGGCGCCCCAAAAATTACTCTTTTGTCTAGACGTTGTCCAATATCTTAAGTAGAAGAGGAAAAGTATGAAAGATGATGCAGCTGTAAAACCCAGGGTTAGAAAGATGGCTCTAACATGGAACCAGAGTGGGTTGAATCAATCAGTTCTAATGGAAAGACAGAAACTCATCACAGAAAGCAAAATCTCGCTCTGTGTAAGAGACAAGCAGACAAGAGATGTAAAATGCCATCTCCCGGTGACAGGATGCACAAGCTTTGTCCAGCCGTGATTGTGACACGAACATCTTTAACACAAATGTTCAGTGTCATTAGTGTCTGGCTTCGGCCTGGAAATGGAATCCACTTGCTCATTTCCTGGTGTCTATACATCTGCTCAGCTGAGCCTGACTATATATGAACTGGTCTCTCGTCCTGAGCCTGCTCAATCAGCAGACACGAGAGTTCAGTTACCTGCCCTCCTCTGACTGCCCCGCGTTCCTTTCTTTAAACCCTGGAGAACTAAGCATACCTCTCCAACATCCCACACTGTTCTCTACAGTTCCTGGGGGGGTTCCGCCCCCAGGAAACGAGTTCAAGACCAACCTAAGGGAGGAAGAAAAGAAGGAGAGGGAAGAAGGAAGAAACCACACTCTACCAGAACACTGAAGGCAATCCAAAGGCTAAACGAGAACAAAGTATATAAGCTACATTTTTAATGAGGAAAAAAATACCCCCAGATTTTTAAAGACCTGACTCATTTCTAAACTCTATAAATATTTCCATGTGTGTGGGGAAGGGGTGCAAAATGTTACAGAAATATCATAGGAAAAAAAAAATGTTAAGCCCTATCATCTGAAACTTAGTTAATATCAATGCAAAAGCTTTTCCAAACACTTAGCAATTAACTCACTTCCAATTTTAAGTAAAGATGGTTAAGCAAACGCATAGGTGTTGTTCTCTTTTTAAAACAAGGGATCCCAACTCTCCAGCCCACTGCCACAGCGGAGCATCTGACCCAAAGGACCCACACGACAGATTAGACTGGA
This sequence comes from Leptonychotes weddellii, assembly GCF_054177405.1. Taxonomy (NCBI): domain Eukaryota; kingdom Metazoa; phylum Chordata; class Mammalia; order Carnivora; family Phocidae; genus Leptonychotes; species Leptonychotes weddellii. The sequence goes on along the minus strand of NW_027685520.1, from coordinate 6,025 downwards.
CCAATCAGAAGCTCTCCAGGAAGAGGTGCTGGAGCTAAGAGGTGAAAATTGTCCCTGTGTGTGCCAAATTAGGGGAAAAACACTGGTCTGCAGAGATGGGAGACATTATCCTGGGCGTTCAAAATGGATGTACCTGTGAGCTTCGTACTGGCTGGCAAGGGTCCTTTGTGAGACTGGCCAGTTCTTCCAGCCCCTGGTTCTGTAAGCTATTCCTTGGGACAGACCCTCTAGGCCAAGAGTCTAGCAGCTACCATACCCATCCCATCTTCCCTTTGGCAGAGTACCTAGATTATATCTTTTCCCAGCTCCCTTGCAGCTAGACATGAGTTGTCACCCAGGCTAACCAGATGTGTGGGATATCTATGGGTGGCTACTGAGAAAGGTCACCCTCCCTAAAAACTCCTCCTCTTCTTGACTTGACATGATCATAGCTGCCTGTGATGCTTGGAATTGCTACAGTCATCCTGCAACCATGAGGAGGAAGCGTCCCTGATATGCTGGGATGGCAGATGAAGTCACTGGACCTCAACACCAATCCCAGAATGGCCTGCCTCTGGACACTCTAGTGTGAGATGATATGTGTCCTTATCATCTGAGCCACTGCTCTTTGGGTCTCTGTTACTTTCAATCTAACCCATACACCCCTGTCTCTTTCCAATAAATTGCAAGAATTCAACCATTTCTTATTGAGAGCTGACCATGAGCCAAGCTCCATGCCAGGCACTACAATTACAGAGGAGGACAGTGGAGTTTTAATTAAGATCAAAGGCAGTGGGCGCATAGAAGTGTGGGATCGGTTCTGAATGTGGGATTAGGGAAAGCCTTTCAGAGGAAGTGATGTTCGCGCTGAAACAAGAAGGAAAAGGAAAAGCCAGCTAGGCAAAATGGGGAGAAGCCGGGAGGAAAAGGTGGGGGAGGGGGAAGCAGGCCAGGCAGAGGGAAGAGAACGTGCAGAGGTGCCAGGAAGGAAAGAACAAGGCAAATTGAAGGAAATGAAGGCTATCCAGTATACCTGGAGTGTGAAGATATAAAGAGGAAGAAGGGTGTGATAAGGAGAAAGATCAGCCAGGGCCTTGGAGACCACAGCCAGGGTTCCATAGGACAGTTTTCTTTGAGTGTTTGCCAACTAATACAATCCCTCTTTCTCTCTAAGACTTCTTTGTGACTTAGAGCCTGTGTTTTAAAATGATTAAATGAGGGGCGTCTGGGTGGTACAGTCGGTTAAGCATCAGACTCTTGGTTTTGGCTCAGGTTGTGATCTCAGGGTCCTGAGATTGAGCCCCATGTCAGTCTCCACACTCAGCATGGAGTCTGCTTGTCCTTCTCCCTCTGCCCCTCCCCCTGCTCGTGCTCTCTCTCACTCTCAATAAAAATAAATAAAATATTTAAAAAATAAGTAAATAAAATAAAGTGATTAAATGAGGGGTGCCTGGGGCTGGCTTAGTCGGTGGAGCATGTGGCCTTTTATCTCAGGGTTCTGGGTTCGAGCCCATGTTGGGTGTAGCGATTACTTAAAAATAGAATCTTAAAAAAAATAATAAATAAAATAAAATCTTTAAAAAATAAATAAATAAGGGGTGCCTGGGTGGCTCAGTCGGTTAAGTGTCTTGGTTTTGGCTCAGGTCATAATCTCAGGGTTGTGGGGTCGAGCCCTGCATTGGGCTCCCTGCTCAGCACAGAGTCTGCTTGAGATCTCTCTCTCCCTCTGCCCCTCCCCCAACTCATGCTCACTCTCTCTCTCTCTCAATAAAAATAAATAAAATCTTTTTGGGATGCCTGAGTGGCTTAGTCGGTTAAGCCTCTACCTTTAGCTCAGTCATGAACCCAGGGTCCCTGGATCAAGCCCCACATCCAGCTCCCTGCTCAGCAGGGAGCCTGCTTCTCTCTCTGCTCCCACTCCCCGTGGTTGTGCTTTCTCCCCCTCTCTCTGACAAATAAATAAATAAAATCTTTTTTAAAAAAAGACATTAGAGAAAACCAGAATAAATGAAGAGATATGAGCTATGTTCATAAATTAGAAGGCTATCTCCTCCAAATTATCTGTAGATTCAATGTAGTTTCAATTAAAGTCTCAGCAAATTTTTGGAGAACATAATCCAAAGATTCAAATGCGAAGGTCAAACAATAGCCAAAACACGCTTGAAGAACAACGTGGGGTAATAACCATACTGTACACTGACTCATAATAAAGTTAATTAAAAAGCTGTGTGGTACTGACCAGGGACAGAAAAACGCAAAGAACAGAACAGGCCCATGCAAAAATAACTTTGTATGGAAAAGAGGAAGCCATACAGAAAACATAGAGAACCTGATGGCTGAGGACCTGGGGTCTGGAGCTAGAATGGCTTAGTTTGAACTCTGGCTCTTTGGAATGCCAGCAATGTCACGTGGGGCAAGCCACTTAACCTCTCTGTGTTTCTGTTCCTTGTCTAAAAAGGGGGGGCTAAAAGCAGGATCTATTTGTAGGGTTACTGTCAGGATTAAATGTTATCTCATGCTGAGAACACTGCCTGCACATGGTAAGCCCTCGGTAAGCGTTAATCATGACGACCACCACCACCACCATCATCCGCCAATGGGGGAAAGAACAGGCTGTTCAACAAAAGGTGCTGGGAGAGGGGCGCCTGGCTGGCTCAGTCAGGGGAGCATGCAACTCTTGATCACAGGGTCGTGAGATCGAGCCCCACACTGGGCTCCGTGCTCATCGGAGTCTGCTTAAGTTTCTCTCTCCCTCTCCCTCTGCTCCTCCCTCCTGTGCTCTACATAGAAAACATTTTTAAAAAGGTGCTGAGATAATTGAGTATCTATTGGAAAAAATGAAATCAAACCTCTATTTCTTACAATATATAAAAACTAATTCAAGATAGATTAAGGATCTAAATGTAAAAGTTAAGACCATAAAGGAAAAAAAATTAATAAACTTGACTGTATAAAAACTAAAAACTTTTGGGGCACCTGGGTGGCTCAGTTGGTTAAGCGTCTGCCTTCAGTTCAGGTCATGATCCCAGAGTCCCGGGATCGAGCCCCGCATCAGGCTCCCTGCTCAGCGGTGAGTCTGCTTCTCCCTCTGCCCCTGACCCCACTTATGCTCTCTCTCTATCATGCGTTCTCTCTCAAATAAATAAATAAAATCTTAAAAAAAAAACCTAAAAACTCTTGGTCATGAAAAGATACCCCAAGGTAAGTGAAATGATAAAGGATAAACTGGGAGAAGATATTTGTAACACCTATGATCAACAAAGGATTAGTATCTATATAATATAGAAAGAACACTTTCAAATCAGTTTTTTTCAAAAGATGAAATAACTCAATTGGCAAAGGGGTAAAAATAAGAAGAATTTTAAACATAAATGATATTTAGCCTTATTCGTAACCAGAGAAAGGCATATTAAAACTACAAAGAGATACCATTTCACAGCCACCAGCCTAGCAAAAATTTAGTCAGAAAACACCAAGTGTTAACAATGCATTGCAGTGGGAAGGGTCATACACTGCTGGGGACCTTGGAAAAGAAACTGGTTTTGCCTAATAAAGGTGAACTTGTGGCCCCTGTGTTACACCTAGGTATCCCTCCACTACATATATATCTTAAGGTCTAGGACCTAGACCGTAAACTCTTGTTCATGTGCACAATGAGACATGAGTAAGAATGTATGTAGCAGAATCATAGCAGCAAAATACTGGAAACAACTCAACTGTCCATCTCATTTCATTTATATAAAGTCTCCAAACAGGCAAAACTAAACAATAGATTGTTTACTGTTATGGTCATTAATGTCACTCAGTGACAAAAAAACTATAAAGAAAAACAAGAGAGGGGCGCCTAGGTGGCTCAGGCAGTTAGTGGCTGTCTTCGGCTCAGATCATGATCTCGGGGTCCTGGGATTGAGCCCCGTGTCAAGCTCCCTGCTCAGAAGGGAGTCTGCTTGTCCCTCTGCCCCTCCACCCCACTCATTTTCTCTCTCTCTCTCTCTTTCAAATAAATAAATAATCGGGGCGCCTGGGTGGGTCAGTTGGTTAAGCGACTGCTTTCGGCTCAGGTCATGATCCTGGAGTCCCTGGATCGAGTCCCGCATCGGGCTCCCTGCTCGGCAGGGAGCCTGCTTCTCCCTCTGACCCTCCCCCCTCTCATGTGCTCTCTCTCTCTCATTCTCTCTGTCTCAAATAAATAAATAAAATCTTAAAAAAAAAAGAAAATGGTCTATTTTTTTAAAAAAAACAAACAAATAAATAAATAATCTTTTTAGAAAATCAATTAAATAAATAAATAAAAGGAAAAAAGAAAAACAAGAGAATATTTTTTCACACAAAATTCTGGGTAATACTCAACTAGGGAGAAGGATGTGATCAGAGTGAGGCCATAGGGAGCTTCTGGGGGGCAGAGTAATGTTCTATTTCTTTACCTGGGTGGAATGTACATGCAGGTTCATTTTACTGCTATTTTTGTATACATCATTCTATACATATATGTTTTCATATATTCTTTTGTAATATGCCATAATTAATACTTAATTGTTAGTTTACAGTTGGGTTAATGGGAAAATCTTCAGTATAAAGAGAAACTCAAGATCACTCGAACCTCTGCCAACTGGAGGTCAAAATTGAAGTTAAAACATTTATGAAAGCAAAAATGAAGTCAATAGAAAAATCTATTACATAAAGTATTGAACTATTACTTGAGTGATGGGCTTCCTATTTTGTTCCCATATAAAATATAAAACGTTCTTAGAAAATGGGCAACACTTTAATACCCAAGTATGGATTGATTATTGATTGTTAAAGACTTCACACTCAGGGGAAAAACTTTTTTAAAAAATTCAGGACTGGGGCGCCTCATTGGTTCAGTCAGTTAGGTATTTGGCTCTTGGTTACCACTCAGGTCATGATCTCAGGGTCGTGAGATCGAGCCCCACATCGGCTTTGTGCTCAGCGGGGAGTCTGCTTGAGGCTCTCTCTCTCCCTCTCCCTCTGCCCACTGCCCCCACAGTGCTCTATCTCTCTCTCTAAAATAAATAAATCTTTTTAAAAAAAATCCAGGGGGCGCCTGGGTGGCTCAGTCGTTAAGCGTCTGCCTTCGGCTCAGATCATGATCCCAGGGTCCTGGGATCGAGCCCCGCATCGGGCTCCCTGCTCGGTGGGAAGCCTGTTTCTCCCTCTTCCACTCCCCCTGCTTGTGTTCCCTCTCTTGCTGTCTCTCTCTCTGTCAAATAAATAAATAAAATCTTTAAAAAAAAAAAAAAATCCAGGACTATTATTGTCTAAAAGCCGAAAATATTTTTCACAAACCACCACAGGAATATAACAGATAATTTTCCTCAAATAAAATGTTTATGAAGGTTACAAGAACACAAAATATTACAGTAACCAACATACCCTATACCAAAATCACATTTACCTATTCATTCATCTAACAATATTTTACTGAGCACCTGCTATGTGTCAAACACTATTCTAGGAACTAAGACCACAGCAGCAAACAAAAGACAGAAATTCTCTATTCTCACGGAGCTTAACTACCAGTAGACCCATACTGTACAAAGCTATAAAGAAATTCCAGAAAGACTGGTTTACATTCCCATGAGAACTACTAGGTCTTCAGACCTAGAAACGAAGGAAGGAAGAAAGAAAGAAGGTAAGAAAGAAAGGAAGGAAGGAAGGAAGAAAGGAAGAAGAAAGAAAAAAAGAAAGGAAGGAAGAAAGAAAGAAAGAAGAAAGAAAGAAAGGAAGAAAGAAAGAAAGGAAGGAAGGAAGAAAGAAGAAAGAAAGAAAGGAAGAAGAAAGAAAGAAAGGAAGGAAGAAAGAAGAAAGAAAGAAAGGAAGGAAGAAAGGAAGAAAGAAAGAAAGGAAGAAAGAAGAAAGAAAGGAAGAAGAAAGAAAGAAAGGAAGGAAGAAAGGAAGGAAGGAAGGAAGAAAGGAAGAAGAAAGAAAGAAAGAAAGAAGAAAGAAAGAAAGGAAAGAAAGAAAGGAAGGAAGGAAGAAAGGAAGAAAGAAAGAAGAAAGAAAGAAAGAAGAAAGAAAGGAAGAA
>NW_027685519.1:0-367 GCF_054177405.1 Leptonychotes weddellii | reverse complement strand
GCTCGGGTCATGATCCTGGAGTCCCCGGATCGAGTCCCGCATCGGGCTCCCTACTCGGTGGGGAGTCTGCTTCTCCCTCTGACCCTCCCCCCTCTCATGTACTCGCTCTCTCATTCTCTCTCTCAAATAAATAAATAAAATCTTAAAAAAAAAAAAAAGAAACAAGAAGATCTGCTTGTAAACTTTTTTTTTTTAAGGGAAACATCTGAATTGGCTCCATAATAATGCTCTACAATTTACCATGAAAAATAAGAAAAATTTAGCTTCAAAATAATTGAGATACCTTGGAAGCTATTATTTTAGCAGATGAAATCCTAATGTACTTCCTGTGTTGGTGTAAAAACCAAATGGGGGAATTATTTACTGA
>NW_027685518.1:0-367 GCF_054177405.1 Leptonychotes weddellii | reverse complement strand
ATTGAAGACACTGTCTTTTCCCCATTGTATGTTCTTGTCTCCTTTGTCATAGATTAATTGACATGCATTTATGCATGGGTTTATTTCTGGGCTCTCTCTTTTATTCCATTGATCCTTTTTTCATGACAGTACCACACTGTTTTGATCACTCTAGCTTGTAGTATAATTGAAATCAGATAGTGTGATATCTCCAGCTATGTTCTTTTTCCACTTTGCTTTGGCTATTCAGGGTCTTTCATGCTTCAATACAAATTTGAGGAGTCTTTGTTTTGGTTCTGTGAAAACTGACATTGGTATTTTGATGGGGGATTGCACTGAATTCTGTAGATTGCTTTGGATAGTATAGACATTTTAACAATATTAATTC
>NW_027685517.1:0-367 GCF_054177405.1 Leptonychotes weddellii | reverse complement strand
TGTCTCCTGAGAAAGAACCCCTCTCTGCCGACCCAAATCTGAACTCATTCTCGGTATAGCAAGCAGCCTCGTTTACCAAACCCAGGCTACGTGGAAGTCACTGGACAGCTTTTGGGATTCCCATCCCCACACAGCCCAGAAAAAGAGAGGGCAGCCCCACTTTCCAGATGGAAAAAGACGGCCTGGGTGGGCGGTGGGGGGGGGGGGCATGCTGAGTTGTATGAGGTCACATGACGACTAACAGGCCAAGTGGGGGTGGGGCCCGGGTCTGCTGACCCCAAAGCCTCTGTCCCGTTCTTTTTCTAATAAACACTCCGCCCCAGAGGCAGCTGCCTGACAACCCCCACCAACTCCCCACTCCTTGCCC
>NW_027685516.1:0-367 GCF_054177405.1 Leptonychotes weddellii | reverse complement strand
AGACCACCTTATTTTATTTTATTTTTTTATTTTTAAAGGTTTTATTTTTTTATTTTTTAAAGATTTTATTTATTTATTTGACAGAGAGACACAGCGAGAGAGGGAACACAAGCAGGGGGAGTGGGAGAGGGAGAAGCAGGCTTCCCGCTGAGCAAGGAGCCCGATGCGGGGGCTCGATCCCAGGACCCTGGGATCATGACCTGAGCCGAAGGCAGATGCTTAACGACTGAGCCACCCAGGCTCCCCTAAAGGTTTTATTTACTTATTTGACAGTGAGAGACGGAACACAAGCAGGGGGAGTGGAAGAGGGAGAAGCAGGCTTCCCGCTGAGCAAGGAGCCCGATGCGGGGGCTCGATCCCAGGACCC
>NW_027685515.1:0-367 GCF_054177405.1 Leptonychotes weddellii | reverse complement strand
GTGAGTAGGGGAAGATAGAGACAGGGAGGTGATGGGGAAAGATCATGCTGGGCCTCGTGGGGCCCAGGAGGACTTTGTCCTTTATCCACAGGAGGGCTCTGAGCTGCTGACAGACACATCTGACAGCAGGAGTCCTAGGCCAAGCTGGGCGCTGGCCCCTGGGCTGAGAGCTTCCCTGGGGCAGCCTGTGGGCTCCCAGCTCTGCAGGCCAACCTCACATTATTGCTCCATGAGCTGCAGGGGCTCAGCTTCCTGACACTTAACTCCCCGCCCTCCTGGCCACCCCCACGGTGCCCAGGGCATCCGGGCTTCCTGCTGTTTCTTGAATTACATGAAGCTCTTTGTCACCCTCGGTGTGCCCTCTCCC
>NW_027685514.1:0-367 GCF_054177405.1 Leptonychotes weddellii | reverse complement strand
TAAATAAAACTAGAGAACTGGCCAAAATGTTTAATATACTATTTCCATTTAACTAATAGTACTGCTCTATTATAGCCTTGCATTTAGGTAACATCGGTATGATGAGTTATTTAAACTATTCCCACTGATAAAGTCAGTGATATTTAATTAAGCACATACTGTGGCAGCAAGTGTGTTAACCCCTTTCTATACATTATGCCATTTAACTATCAGAGCGGCACTTTGAGATACTAATATTATCTCCTTTTTTCTATGATAAAAATAAAACCTACGAAAGGTGTTCAATTTGATAAAAAACACAGCGAGAGCTGTAGAGATAGCACTCAATTGTGTCAGATTCTAAAATTTGTACTGTTTATGAGCAACT
>NW_027685513.1:0-367 GCF_054177405.1 Leptonychotes weddellii | reverse complement strand
AGGAGAACATGCTAAGTGAAATAAGTCAAGCAGAGAAAGTCAATTATCATATGGTTTCACTTATTTGTGGAACATAAGGAATAGCATGGGGGACATTAGGAGAAGGAAGGGAAAAATGAAGGGGGGGGCATCAGAAAGAGAGATGAACTATGAGAGACTATGGACTCTGAGAAACAAACAGGGTTTTGGGGGGGGGATGGGTTAGCCCGGTGATGGGAATTAAGGAGGGCACGTATTGCATGGAGCACTGGGTGTTATACGAAAACAATGGATCATGGATCACCACATCAAAAACTAATGATGTATTGTATGGTGACTAACATAACATAATAAAATAAATAAATAAATAAATAAATAAATAAATAAA
>NW_027685512.1:0-367 GCF_054177405.1 Leptonychotes weddellii | reverse complement strand
AGTGAAGTTCAGTTCAGTCCCTTTCAGTTATTTGTATTTGAGATCTTAGACAAGTGTTTTAGCATTAGAGGGTTCCCACATGAATACAAAGACATTATTAATTGCTCTATCTCTCCTACCTTTTTTCAGAGCTCACTTGTGATAGTTTTACTATGTGTAGAATCATGTATAGATGCCATTTGCTATTGCTTTATTATTTCACCATTTCCTTAGATACCAAATTGTGTGTTCAAGAAACAGACGTATATACCCAAAATCTATTCAGCTATTCCACAAATAGTAAGGCTAATTAATATCATGAAGAGTAATAACAACTACTGCAACTAAGTCTATGCTCCTAAGGTAATTCTTTGTCTTTTCTCCCTGA
>NW_027685511.1:0-367 GCF_054177405.1 Leptonychotes weddellii | reverse complement strand
TGGGGGCTTGCACAAAACGGTGTAATCCAAAGTTACCCAGGCTCATTAAAAATCCTGCTTTTGGGGCGCCTGGGTGGCTCAGTCGGTTAAGCGACTGCCTTCGGCTCAGGTCATGATCCTGGAGTCCCGGGGTCGAGTCCCGCATCGGGATCCCTGCTCGGCAGGGAGTCTGCTTCTCCCTCTGACCCTCCTCCCTCTCATGCTCTCTCTCTCTCATTCTCTCTCTCAAATAAATAAATAAAATCTTAAAAAACAAAATTAATAAAATAATCATAAAAATAATAAATTTACATGTTATAACAAGTTAATTTAAAAATAACTATGTTTTGGGCATCTGGGTGGCTCAGTTGGTTAAGCGACTGCCTTC
>NW_027685510.1:0-367 GCF_054177405.1 Leptonychotes weddellii | reverse complement strand
AATGTTTTTTTAAAATTTCAATTCAATTAATATATAGCGTATTATCAGTTTCAGAGGTAGAGTTCAGTGATTCATCAGTCTTATATAATACCCAGTGCTCATTACATCATGTGTCCTCCTTAATGTCCATCACCCCATAATCCTATTCCCCCACCCCCGCCCCCTCCAGCAACTCTGTTTCCTGTGGTTAAGAGTCTCTTATGGTTTGTCTTCCTCTCTGACTTTGTGTTGCTTTATTCTTCCCTCCCTTCCCCCATGATCTTCTGTTTTTTTTCTCTCTCTCTTTTTTAAAGATTTTATTTATTTGACAGAGAGCGAGAGAATGAGTGAGAGAACACAAACAGGGGGAGCGGCAGGCAGAGAGAGG
>NW_027685509.1:0-7178 GCF_054177405.1 Leptonychotes weddellii | reverse complement strand
TTAATTTCGGTAGGGTCTACCAAAGTGCCTTTAACATTCTAAGTTTCCAATAAATATGTTTTGGATCATTAGATTAGTGAAAGCCAGTTATTGACTGTTAATAGAGAACACAGATTCTAAATGGTCTTCAGAAATAAAATTGTACGACATTATGGATTTCAAATTACCACTCAGCCACCACCTATCATAACTCTATGAGGTATGATACCTCAGGTATTTTCTAGAAAGTGCCTCAAGTGGAATTTATCTGATACATTTCTCTCCAGTAGATCATGGTTATGGGTTGTTGGGAAGAAGACCACAGGGGTAAAGTGCCATTTTTATTACATCTTTCCAGGGTACGTGCCATCAATATGACATATCACTGTTGATGTTAATCACGATTACCCAGCTGGGTTAGTGTTGGTTAGGTCTCTTCACTGTGAAGCCATTGTTTTCCCCATTTCCCCATTGAAAGAGAGGCACTATGCGCAACTCACTTAAGGAGTGAGGTTATGTACTATCTCTTTGAAGGTACAGTATCTACATATCTACCTAAATAATTTGGAATTCTTTTTCACAAGTTATCTATTTATTCAAACATTTATTTATATCAGTATGAGCTTGTAGTTATTTATTTTATACTTAGGGTTATAATTCAGTACTATTTTATGTATTTACTTTCTCCAATTATTTTTTGTCAATTCCTTAGGTTCACACAAATAATAATGTCATCTATGAACAAAGAAAGTTTAATTTCTTCCTTCCCAACGTGTATATTTGTTATTTCCTTTTGTTTTATCTCATTGCACTAGTTAAGGATTCTAGTATTATGTCTATTAGAAGTGGGGAGAGAGGACATCTTTGCTTTGTTTCTGATCTTTGGGAGAAAGCTTCCAGTTTCTCACCATTAAGTATGATGTTAGCTGTAGGTTTTATTACGATGTCCTTTACCAAATTGATAAAGTTCTCATATATTCCTCGTTTTTTAAGAGATTTTATCCTGAATAGCTGTTGGGTTTTGTCAATGGCTGTTCTGCATCTATTGATATGGTCCTTTGCTTTTTCTTCTTTAGCTTCTTGGAGTTATGGATTGCATTAATTGATTTTTGAATGTTGAATCAGCCTTGCATATTTGGAATAAATCCCACTGGGTCATAGTATATGATTTTTTAATACATTGCTAGATTTGATTTGTTATTTTATTAAGGATTTTTACGTCTATGTCCATGACAGAGATTTTAACATCTATATTTGTATGTTACATCTATGTTCATGAGGATTTTTACCCCTATGTTCATGTACATTGGCCTGTAGTTTTCCTTTCTTTATTTGTTTTTATCTGATTTTGGTGTTAGGGTAATGCCAGCTTCATACAATGAATTAGAAAGTGTTCCTTATACTTCTATTTTCTGGAAAATATTGTGGAGAATGCATATCATTTTTTTCTTAAATGATTCATGGAATTTACTAGTCAAATCATTTGATCTTATCCTTTATTTTTTTGAAAGTTGTTAGTTTTGATTTGATTAATAGATGTCAGTGAATTCAGATGATTTCTTCTTCTTGTGTGAGTTTGTATCTTTCAAGGAATTAATCAGTTTCATCTAAACTATAAAATTTGCGGGTATAGAGTTGTTTATAATATTTTCTTATTCTTTCAAGGTCCATTGAATCAATAGTGGTAAGCTTTTTCTCATTTCTGATACTCGTTCATTTTTTTCCATCTCTCTTTTATTCTGAGTTAGTCTGGCTAGAATTTATCAATTTTATGGATCTTTTCAAAGAATCAGGTTGAGTTTTGATTATTTTCTCTGTTGTTTCCCTGTACTTTAATTAAAATCTGCTCTATTTTTTCTTATTTATTTTCTTTTGCTTATGTCAGACTTAACTTGCTTTTCTTTCTCTATTTTTCTAAGGTGGGAGCTGAGAATATTGATTTGAGATATTTCATTTCTGAAATATTCCCTTAGTTCTTTAAATTTTCTGTAAGCACTACTTTTGTTGCAGCCTGAAAATTTTGATAAAATAATTTTTGTTTTTGGGCTGCCTGGGTGGCTCAGTCAGTTGAGCGTCTGACTCTTGATTTCAGCTCAGGTCATGGTCTCATGGTCGTGGGATCAAGCCCTGAGTCGAGCTCCATGATCAGCACAGAGTTTGCTTGAGATTCTCTCTCCCTCTGCCCCTCCCTCTATGATCTATCTCTATAAATAAATACATACATACATACATAAATACATAAATACATAAAAATACATAAATACATAAGAAATCTTAAATAATAATTATATTCTTGGATGTCAAATCCTTGACTCAACATTTTCTTTCTTTGAGTATCTTGAATTAGTACTCCATTTTTCTTTGGCATAAACCATTATTGACAAAAGTTTGATGAGAATCTAATTTTCTGTCATTTATATAATTTGCTCTTTTTGCCTAGGTGCCCAAATAATGTTTTTCTTTTTAAGTCCAATATTTTTAGAATATATCTTAAGTTGGCGATTTTCAGGTTTATATAGTTAGATACATGGTATACTCTTCCAATATGTAGTTTTAATGGTTAATTAATTAACTAATTTTATTTTTATTGAAATATAGTTTGTGCACAATGTTACATTAGTTTCAGGTGTACAACACAGTGATTCCACAAGTCTATACATTATGCTGTACTCACCAGGAGTGTAGTTGCCATCTGATAGAAGTATTCTGATTGCAATTTATAACTATTTTTAAATTTCTCTTTTGAAACTTCTTAGGGATTAGTTGTCTCATCTCTAAATATTCAGGTATGTTCCAAATGTCTTTTTGTTATTGATTTGTAAGTTAATTCCATTGTGGTTTGAGAACATAGATTGTAGAATTTCTATTGTTTTGAATGATGTAAGCAATGTTTTAAGGACTGGAATGTGGTCAATCTTGGTAAATGTTCCACATGAGATTGAGAACAATGTGAGTTCTGTTGTTGAATGTAGCCTTCTATAAATGTCTATTAGATCAAGATGATTGATGGTACAGTTTAGGTCAACTCTAGTCTTACTGTCTGCCTGCTTGATCTATCAATTACTGAAATGGGAGTACTGAAGTCTCCAACTATAATAGTGGATTTGTCTATTTCTCCTATCAATTCTATCAGTTTTTGCCTCACATATTTTGATGCCATTGTTAGGTACACATATGGTTAAGACTGTTATTATATCTTCTTGGAGAATTGACTCCTTTATCACTATGTAATGGCCCTCTTTCCCCATGATGATTTCCCTGGTTCTGGAGTCACCTTTGTCTTAAATTGCTAACATTTTTTTGATTAGTGTTAGTGTGGAATACCTATCTTTATCCCTCTAATCTGTGTCTTTATATTTAAAGTGGGTTTCTTATAGATAATATTTGGTGGTTCTTGTTTGTTTGTTATTTTTAATCCACTCTGGCAATCTCTCTCTTTTAATTGGTTTACTTAGAGCATTCTGCTTGATGTGATCCTTTTTTTTTTATTGCAGTGTAGTTGGTATACAATATTATATTAATTTCAGATGGACAACATAGTGATTCAGCAATAATATACATTACGAAGTGATCACCACCATTAACCTAGTTACCATCTGGCATCATACCAACTTGTTATAATATTATTAATATATTCCTTATGCTGTACATTACATCCCATGTCTTAGGAATTTTATAACTGGAAGTTAGTACCTCTTAATCCCATTTTCCTATTTTTCCCACACCCAAAGTGATTTTTGATATAGTTGGATTAGCAGCTAATGTATTTGTAACTATTCTCTATTTGCTTCACTTATTCCTTATATTTTTATTAACTTTCTATCTTTTTCTGCCTTTTCTTTTTTTTTAAAGATTTATCTATTTATTTTAGAGAGAGAGTGTGCGAGTGGGAGGAAGGGCAGAGGAAGCGAGGGAGAGAGTTAAGCAGACTCTGCACTGAGTGTGGGGCCACAACAGGGGCTCAATCTCATGACCCTGAGATCACGACCTAAGCTGAAACCAAGAGATGGATGCTTAACTGACTGTGCCACCCAAGTGCCCCTCTGCCTCTTCTCATTTTAATTGAGCATTTTATATGATTCTGTTTTATATCCTCTTTTACTATATCAATTATTCTTCTTTAAAAAAATAATAATTACACTCGAGATTGCAGTTTATATTTTAACTAGTCTTAGTTCATCTTGAATATCATATTCCCAATATTCTCAATTCCTCCCTCTCATCCCTTATTATATTCTTGTCATTCATATCACTTATTCATGTGTTATGATCACCCAATATATTATTACTATTATTACCTTAAATAAATATGCATCTACTATATCAGTTAATTTTAAGAAAAATATATATATATATTTTTATTTTCCCCTCCATTTATTCTTTCTACAGTGGTCTTTCTTTTATCATGTAGATTCAAATTTCTGAGCAAATCTCTTTCTTTCCTCATTAAGAAAACTTAAAAAAAAAATTGTAAGCTGTCTGCCAGCAATGAATTCCTGCATTTTTGTTTGTCTGGGAATCTTTACTTTGAAGAATAATCCCATTGAATATAGAATCTGGGATGGTGTTTTTTGCCTCCCACAATTAAATATTTTACTCTACTCACTTCGTGCATGCATAGTTTCTGCTGAGAAGTCTGATCTAATCTTTATCTTTATTCCTGTATAGGTAGGATGTCCCTGTCTCCTCCCCCAGCCAGTTTCAAGATTTTTCTTTTCGTCTTTATTTCTCTGAGGTTTGCACGTGATATGCCAACTGCACTTTTTGAGGTATTTGTCCTGGTCGGTGTTCTCAGAGATCCTGAATCTGTGGATTGATGTATGTCATTAATTTTGGAAACTTCTCAATTATTTCTTCCATCCACTTTCTCTTACTTCTCTTTCGGCATCACAATTATGCATCTATTACATATTTTGAAATTGTGTCACAGTTCTTTGATTTTCTGCTTTTTAAAAATTATATTTTCCTATTTTATTTCAGTTTGGGAAGTCCCTATTGAACTTTCTTCAAGCTCACTGTTCTCTTTTTTTATGATTTTATTTATTTATTTATTTGAGAGAGAGAGAGCATGTGCACAAGTGGGAGGGAAGAGAGGAGAGAGAGGGAGAAAGAAAATCCTATGCAGACTCTGTGCTGAGTGCAGAAACTGACCTGTGGCTCAATCCCAGGACCCTGAGATCATGACCCTGAGCTGAAACCAAGAGTTGGATTCTTAACTGACTGAGCCACCCAATTGCCCCCAAGCTCACTGATTCTTATCTCAACCATGTCAAGTTTACTGATGAGTCCATCAAAGGCATTCTTCTTTTCTGTTACAATATGTCTTTTTTTTTTTTAGTTTTAACATTTCCTCTTCATTTTTTTCTTAGAATGTTCATTTCTTTGTTAACCAATATGTCATTTTTTATCAACTCTTTCCATTAGAACCGTTAACATGTTAATCATCATTTTTTATTTTTATTTTTTAAAATATTTATCTATTTAGGGAGGGGGCTAGGGGCAGAAGGAGAAGGAGAGACAGAATCCTGAAGCAGACTCCCCGCTGAGCCTGGAGCCCCACACGGGGCTCAATCCCAGGACCGTGAGATCATGACCTGAGCCAAAATCAAGAGTCAGCCACTTAAATGACTGAGCCATCCAGGTGCCCCAATCATCATTTTTTTAAAATCCTCACCTAAAAACTTTGACATCTCTGTCATATCTGAGTCTGCTTCTGATACTTAATTTATTTCTCCAGGCCTGTGTTTTTTTCTTGCCTTAGCATGCTTTATAACATTTTTTGTTGACAAACCTAGTGTGTCAGGTAGTAGGAACTGAGGTAGCAGGATGAGAGTTGTATAAGGTTTTATGTTATTCTAGCCAGATGTTGGACCATGTTTAAAGTCTGCTCTAGCTATAGGTACCAGAAGCTGCCATTCCTCTAATGTCCTTGTTTTCATGCCTCCTGTTGACTTTTGACTTCCCTGAGTTTGTGTCTTGCAGCTCTTTTGGCTGTAACACACTGTTCACACAGTAGAGCTCTGTTTGCTCAGGTAGAAAGCCATGGCAAAAGGAAGTATTTTGTAAATCTTATCAATCTCAGTTTTTTAATGGACTTGTGTCCCTGACCTTTGACCTTCACAAATATTTCTTAGCTCCTTTTTCTCTATAATAACACGAGAAAAGCAACTGGAGGCTGAGTGGGAGAGATGTCCTTCCCCCATAGGGATGACTCTGCTAAGTTATTTTCTCCCTTTGGAGAGTGAGCCCTTGTTATGGAAAATGTTCTAGGAGTATTTCCCCATGATTATTAATCTTCTCTCCCAGCCAGAGAAATGACGGGATCTTTCTAGTTCTTCACTGTGACAACCAGGTAGGGTTCCTGGAGTTGAACCCATCGAAGTTTGGGGAGCCCCTTAGATGACAGCCCCCAGGAGTTTTTCATTCTCATGCTGGTCAAGATTCAGCCTACAGCTCCTTATCAGCATTCTTATTTCATTGTCCCCACTTGTTATGACTCTAGTGTCTTCTGGTCCAGTTAAGCAAATCTCAGTAAGGATTCTTTATATTTGCCTGTCTCTCCAGATTTGAGGATGGTGGTTTTCTAGTAATTCTCTAAAAAGTCCAAGAAAAATTGCTGGTTTTCAATTTGCTCAGTTTTCTTTTCTTTTTTTTTTTTTCAAAGATTTTATTTATTTATTTGACAGAGAAAGACACAGCGAGAGAGGGAACACAAACGGGGAGTGGGAGAGGGAGGAGCAGACTCCCTGCTGAGCAGGGAGCCCGATGCAGGACTCGATCCCGGGACTCCAGGATCATGACCTGAGCTGAAGGCAGTCACTTAACCAACTGAGCCACCCAGGTGCCCTCAATTTGCTCAGTTTTCTTGTAAGTACAAGAGTGATGACTACTGAAATCCTTACATGTTCAAGCAGAAACTGGAAATCCCGCCATTATCGTCCTTCTTTCATAACTTCTTTTTATCAAAATGTTAAGAACTTAACCTTTCCTCTATTCTTAAAGAACATATATACACATGATCAGTTCTGAATGATCTATTTAGATAAATTTTTGATTTAGGATAATTTAAAAAAACATATTTTTCTTGAGTATTCGATGTTCTAGACTTTTGCTCAGACATATTTAAAATTTTTTATAAAAATGTTTCATTATAGGGGGAGGGCGGAGCAAGATGGCGGAGGAGTAGGAGACCTGGATTT
>NW_027685508.1:0-367 GCF_054177405.1 Leptonychotes weddellii | reverse complement strand
AGAGACAGCAAGAGAGGGAACACAAGCAGGGGGAGTGGCAAAGGGAGAAGCAGGCTTCCTGCTGAGCAGGGAGCCCGATGTGGGGCTCAATCCCAGGATCCTGGGATCATGACATGAGCCGAAGGCAGATGCTTCACAACTGAGGCACCCAGGTGCCCCTGTTGCTATTATTCTTAATTGGTATTATATATATATATATATTTATATCTACACATATACCTATCTATTTATCTGTGATATGAATGACAGCAATGGTACAAGGAATGGGAGCAAGGAATTAGTATTATTTTTATATTTTTTTAAAAATTTTATTTTATTATGTTATATCAATCACCATACATACATCATTAGTTTTTGATATAGAGTT
>NW_027685507.1:0-367 GCF_054177405.1 Leptonychotes weddellii | reverse complement strand
GTGTGTGTGTGTGTGTTTACACAAGTCATGTTTTCCTATAGGATCTAGTCCTGGCAATGAAGCACTGGAATAAAGGGACAGCATATGGGGCGCCTGGGTGGCTCAGTCATTAAGCGTCTGCCTTCGGCTCAGGTTATGATCCCTGGGTGCCGGGATCGAGCCTCGCACTGGGCTCCCTGCTCCGCAGGAAGCCTGCTTCTCCCTCTCCCATTCCCCCTGCTTGTGTTCCCTCTCTCGCTGTGTCTCTCTCTGTCAAGTAAAGAAATAAACTCTTTTAAAAAAATTAAAAAATAAATTTAAAAAAGGGACAGCATATTTAAAATTTTTGAAACACACTGCTAAATCACCCTTCAGAAAGGATTTACCA
>NW_027685506.1:0-367 GCF_054177405.1 Leptonychotes weddellii | reverse complement strand
CTGTATAAAGCAGAGAAAGGAACAGAGTGACAGGCAAGACTATCTCAAGACTCAGAATTATCTCAGTGAGCAATTTTGAAATAGAATGTTCAAGAAAACAGCAAAGGAGGATCCTGTTTGCCTTTGCTCTTGGTTATCTTTGCAGTAGTACTCAGGGTCATAATCACTGAATTGGTTTTCTTTTTTTTTTTTTTTTTTTAAGAATTTACTTATTTATTTGACATTGAGAGAGACACTCATTCTCCCTGGGGAAAGACAGAGAGGAGATGAACTAGAGTAGAAGTGAGAAAGACCTCAGTTCTAAGACCTCCCTGTGAATTTTTTACTATTTTGACATACACACACACATAAAAACCAAAACCAAAAC
>NW_027685505.1:0-367 GCF_054177405.1 Leptonychotes weddellii | reverse complement strand
TTTTTTTTTTTTACTTCCAATTTAACATTTTTCACAGTTCTGGATATTTTTGATCAAGGCATTTAATTTTCATTGCCCGTGGTATAACTACTAGTTGATAGGAAACTTCCATTTCCCTTAAAGACTACAGATAGTATTACCTGAATAGAACCTCTGTGTATCTGTGGCATATGCAGGCTAGGTTTTCAGAAGCATTTTTGATACCTTGACTACTTTATTCTGTTTTATTATGATATTCAAAAGAACTTCTGTTGAGTACTCAAATTTATTCCCATGCTTGTAGATAAATTTGGCTTTTTGGTCCCACACAAACACTTTCTTTCCTTGCCAAGCTAATGAAGTGGAGATTTTTTAATCCTTTAAGTAG
>NW_027685504.1:0-367 GCF_054177405.1 Leptonychotes weddellii | reverse complement strand
CTCTTCCCCTTTGTACACTCCTTCACTGTCCTTCTCTGCCCGACTGTCATCCTGTTACCAAACCACATCTCAGAATAACTGAAACAAAGCCCCTTTTCTCCTATTCAAGATGGCCTCTGCTACTACTGCTACTGCTACGTTGGTGATGATGATGGTGGTGGTGATGGTGGTGATGATGATGGTGATGATGATGATGATGGTGAAGATGATGGTGATGATGATGGTGATGATGGTGGTCGTGATGGTGATGATGGTGATGATGATGGTGATGATGGTGGTGGTGATGGTGATGATGGTGGTGGTGATGGTGATGATGGTGGTGATGATGGTGGTGGTGATGGTGATGATGGTGGTGATGATGGTGGTG
>NW_027685503.1:0-367 GCF_054177405.1 Leptonychotes weddellii | reverse complement strand
CATAGCAGTGAATTTCAGTCCCCTTATATTGATAATCTCTATAAAATTTCCTTTCATTCAGTGAAGTAAAATGTTCTGTAGTGTGTCATCATCTTTGAGTTTAAGTGTCTTTCATTTAGTTTTTTGATATATTTATAAAAAGTTAACTATCAAATTAAAATGTGTATGTTAAAGTGATATTTCTTTTTTTTTTTTTTAAAGATTTTATTTATTTATTTGACAGAGAGAGACACAGCAAGAGAGGGAACAGAAGCAGGGGGAGTAGGAGAGGGAGAAGCAGGCTTCCCGTCGAGCAGGGAGCCCGATGCGGGGCTCGATCCCAGGACCCTGGGATCATGACCTGAGCCGAAGGCAGACGCTTAACGAC
>NW_027685502.1:0-367 GCF_054177405.1 Leptonychotes weddellii | reverse complement strand
TACTTTCCTTTTTCTGCTGCTTCTCTGCTTTCTGCTCTTTTGCCACGAGTTGATAATTGATGCCCATGCCAATGAAGAGATAGATACCTGCTATAATGAGGATCACACCACATGCCCAGTAGGTGTATTTGTAGTCTCCATAGATGTCATTCAGACGACCTAAAGATATCCAAAACAAAGTTATGTGGACAAAAGTAACCAAGTATACCTTCCCCAAAGAGAGCTGAAGGATCCACTCAGAAAGAAGATGTCAACGAATCCTCAAAGAGCCCACAAATGACAGATTCATCTAAAAAGGAACTGTTAACAATGATCTCATCTTTTATGATGTCACATTTGATTTTAGATGGCCTTGCATATCCCATTA
>NW_027685501.1:0-367 GCF_054177405.1 Leptonychotes weddellii | reverse complement strand
TTTTTTAAGGCCGCATAATATTCCATTGTGTGTATATACCACATTTTCTTTATCTCTGGGTGGACATTTAAGTTGTTTCCATATCTTGGCTATTGTGATAATGTTGCAATCGTGGGTGTGTAAATATCTCTTCAAGATCCTACTTTGAATTCTTTTGACTATATACCCAGAAGTGGGATTCCTGGATCATATGGTCATTCTATTTTTAGGTTTTTGAGGAACCTCCATACTTTTCCCATAATGGCCGCACCATTCTGACTTTTTCTTTTTTCTTTCTTTTTTTTTTTTTTTATTTATTTGCGAGAGAGAGAATGAGAGACAGAGAGCATGAGAGGGAGGAGGGTCAGAGGGAGAAGCAGACTCCCTG
>NW_027685500.1:0-367 GCF_054177405.1 Leptonychotes weddellii | reverse complement strand
ATTGAAGACACTGTCTTTTCCCCATTGTATGTTCTTGTCTCCTTTGTCATAGATTAATTGACATGCATTTATGCATGGGTTTATTTCTGGGCTCTCTCTTTTATTCCATTGATCCTTTTTTCATGACAGTACCACACTGTTTTGATCACTCTAGCTTGTAGTATAATTGAAATCAGATAGTGTGATATCTCCAGCTATGCTCTTTTTCCACTTTGCTTTGGCTATTCAGGGTCTTTCATGCTTCAATACAAATTTGAGGAGTCTTTGTTTTGGTTCTGTGAAAACTGACATTGGTATTTTGATGGGGGATTGCACTGAATTCTGTAGATTGCTTTGGATAGTATAGACATTTTAACAATATTAATTC
>NW_027685499.1:0-367 GCF_054177405.1 Leptonychotes weddellii | reverse complement strand
AGATAAAAATAACAGCATCTTGGGGTGCCTGGGTGGCTTAGTCAGTTAGGCATGGATTTTGACTCAGGTCATGATCCCAAGATCATGAGATGGAGCCCCACGTTGGGCTCTGCGCTCTGCAGGGAGTCTGCCCAAGATTCTCTCTCTTTCTCTCCTTCTGCCCCTCCCCCTGTGCATTCTCGTTCTCATTCTCCCTCTCAAATAAATAAATCTAAAAAAAAACATAACAGCACCCTGTCATAAATTCTGGGTAAGGGCAAATGGTCTCTGGGTGTTTGTTCTTAACTGATAAAATTCATTTATCTATCTTTTAACTCAGAATCACAAAATGCTTTCCAGATCCTGGTTAAACTTGTTAAAACACTTT
>NW_027685498.1:0-7178 GCF_054177405.1 Leptonychotes weddellii | reverse complement strand
ATTCTAATTGGTGTAAGGTGGTATCTCAGTGTGGTTGATTTGAATTTCCCTGATGGCTAATGATGATGAACATTTTTTCATGTGTCTGTTAGCCATTTATATGTCTTCTTTTGAAAAGTGCCTGTTCATGTTTTCTGCCCATTTTTGGACTTGATTATTTGTTTTTTGGGTGTTGAGTTTGAGAAGTTCTTTATAGATCTTGGATATCAGCCCTTTGTAGTGTCATTTGCAAATATCTTCTCCCATTCTGTGGGTTGCCTCTTTGTTTTGTTGACTGTTTCCTTTGCTGTGCAGAAGCTTTTTATCTTGACAAAGTCCCAGAAGTTCATTTTCGCTTTTGTTTCACTTGCCTTTGGAGATGTATCTTGAAAGAAGTTGCTGTGGCCAATGTCGAAGAGGTTACTGCCTATGTTCTCCTCTAGGATTTTGATGGATTCCTATCTCACATTGAGGACCTTTTTTTTGTTTTAAAGAACTACTTTAAGAACCATTGAGAGATAAATGTATTTGTTACTGTCACTGCTAAAACTTTATGCGGTTCTCAGTTCACAGAGGGAGTGAATGAACCTCATATAAAAGATTTAGGTGCAATGAATAGAGGTTAATTTATATCACGTGCATATTTAATGCTCTGGAATTGCAGAGTATCACTAGCCAAATTAGTCAAAGAAGGGGCAAAGAATAAAGAAGGGCCTTTATTTTTATTCTCCACATGTCACAAAGTGAATATATTCTAATAGTCCCATTACTTGGAGTTTGCCACAGACAGGGAGGACAGCATGTTTGGTTTGGGCATGGTGTAATTTTAGAATGCAAACTTTCTTGCATTGTGTAATTTTAGAGTGAAAGCGTTCTTAAAGCTAGAACTGTCCAGTCTTGCAGATGCTTTAAGCTCTTATTAATCAAGACTTATTCCTTTATCACCCTCAATGCTTATGCCACACCAACCTTATCATGAACTGTCAACCATGGTTACCATTAACTGCTAGTATTGAGGGGACAAGGCACTCTTACCTTGCCCAGCCGCCTGGATCTTACCCCTGACCAGTTGAAGAAGAACAATGGAGGCATGAAGGTTTGTAATGCACAGGCAATAAATCATATTAGCAATAACACAAGTGCAGTGGTTTCTCACCCCCCCCACCTTCAGCTGCTCTGGAAAGGCACTTTTGCTGTACATCTCTTTGGAGAGCACTGGTGATCTGAAGAAATGCTTCCTCTTGAAAGAACCCTTGTTATTCACAGTGGAATACTCTTGAATTTTGCAGATCGTCAAATGCACACAAAAAGTTTTTTTTTAATAGTTGAGGAAATAAGCCTAAAGAAAATGTGTACCTAATCCTATTAGCTGACTTAATATAGAATTATTAAAAGCGTTGATATACAGGATTTAACACAATCTTTCTAGCAGGGTGTGATGTAATCTGTTTTTGTTCCTCAGCTAGCAGATGGCTTACCTTTAAGTAATTTCCAATATGTTAAGAGATCAAAAGCCATCCTCTCTCCACCGAGGCAGTAATCGTTCTTCTCTGCTGGGGGTTGCTTGGTCCTGTGGTAGGGATATGCAAAGGCTCCTGG
Organism: Leptonychotes weddellii; assembly: GCF_054177405.1. Classification (NCBI taxonomy): domain Eukaryota; kingdom Metazoa; phylum Chordata; class Mammalia; order Carnivora; family Phocidae; genus Leptonychotes; species Leptonychotes weddellii. The sequence goes on along the minus strand of NW_027685498.1, from coordinate 5,600 downwards.
CATTTCCAAAGATAGAAGGGCGACATTTCTTCAGACTTTGAAGTTAATAATCCTTCAGAAGTTAAAAAACTGAGGGATTTTTCAAAACCCTTTTAATGTTCTATATGCCATGTGCAAAAGTAAATATCTGTAAGAAATCACTGAGGGCTGGTGTGAAGCTTAGAGGAGTGCTCTACAATCTCCCAAGTCATGGACTGGTGCAATCTGTCACTGCTGAGGGTGTGAATAGGTTGTGCTTCCATCAAGTAGCACTGTTTGGAGGATGTGATGTCTGTGTTGAATGTTTTAAGAATGATGCTAGAAATAAAATGAGTGAAATTCATTGCCTGTGCTGCCATTGATGAACCCAAGCAGTGGCATTATGACAGGCCTATCCCTGCCATCAAGACATGACTCTTTCTAAGCCTGCAAGGCTTTCAACTGCTTCCTCATGCATTTGTCTTGTTGTTGGAAATGATCTATTGGTGAAGAAAGAGGGTAAATTTGCATTCAGGATTCTGTTTGATCTTCACTACTAGAGAGAAAAGTGTTTTGTATCTCGACAGTTTAATATGCTTCTAATGGACCCAGAGCCAGTCGTTTTTTGCAAAATTTATTTCATGTTTTCATGATGTGCTGAGTGATAGAACCCTGCTGAATTTTGAGTGCAGACAAACCTAAGTGTCTCAAAGTTTGTTACCACCTTTGCTTAAGGCACTTGCTTTTGATACAGAGAGGTTTCATTTTGTTCTTTGGACCAGTTATTTTCATACTACTTAAAATGAGAGAAAAGTCTCAGTAAGAAAATATATTTCTAGCCACACAGGGAGCCCTAAGATTAATCTCCTCTTGGAGATAAAATGGATTGTTTTAACTTAAATGGCAGGCTCCTCTCCTAACCCCTTTTTCCTTTTCACCATTTTGGTTTATGCATTTGCTGGCTAGAATGTTGACAGGCAGTTGATGGATGAATGAACATCTAATAGTCATCAAGAGGGATAGAAGGAGAAAATATGAAATAGAATTCCAGAGGCATGTGCAAGAGGCTTGCAGGCATCAAATTTCATTTGGAAAGGAAGTAAGGGCAAATGGCATGGAATAAGAAAAATTATGAAATGGGAACTTGAAATGCCCCAATATCATTTTACCACAACACAGAAAATCACACACATATACAGACTACCCATTTTCCCAAAACAGACTCACCAAAGTGTTTGGAGCTATAGGTAATATCTGTTTTCTGTTCTGACCAACAACCAAGAAGGAGCAATATTATTCCTCAAAGTCCTCGGAAGATTCTTCCAACTATTCTACAAGGTATTCCCCTTTTGAGAATTTTCTGTTATTTTAAGTACCCGGAAATAACTGATCTAAAGAATAAAATGAAACCTCTTCATATTAAAGGCAAGAGCTGGTAAGAGTTAGGTGAATGATTTATAATGACTCTTATACAAATCTGCCAGTGTTCATTGGGCTCATTCCTTCTTTCCAGAATGATTTCAACACCATTGCTCCCAATACTCTCTGGAATCTCTTTTCTTGTCCTTGGAAACTATTGCTGTGTCTCTGCTTTCTTCTCTTCAGGATTAAAGGACCCGTAGTTTCTTTAACCACACTTTATTTAAGGCCTCTTACTTCCTGTGGGTCTCTCCTAGGTTCACTACACTCGTTGTGAATGAGGGTATAGGATGTGGTCATTCAAGTACAAGGCTGAGGCTATGGCAAGCTATCAGTTTATCCTTTCTTCGGTCATGTATCTAAAGATAGTCTGACTTTGAATGGAATGTATAAAACCTAAACATTAATGCCTGAGGAGTTTGGGAAAAGGTGAAATTTGGAAAGTCAGTGATTCTGTCAGCTTGGATAATAATTGCCCAGCCTCTGAGATGAGAGAGGTAAAGTAGTCAACTCTCACTGGACAGGGTAAGTGAGATTGGGAGAGGAGTGGAAGGATAGTCATGTAAAACAAAAAATCAAGCATAGAAACAAAACTAGAGTTATTGCTCAGTTATTCAGCATTGTCATAAGTGTTGTTAAGGAGCAGCATGATCTACAACTTGCTCACTCTCAAAAATTGCTTAACACTGAAAGAATAGTTGCTTAGTTCTTCTCCTACCCCCATCCAAAAGAGAGGACTCAAGGCTTAAAATTTCTGGGCTTCCTGTTGGGAGAGAGAAATGAGTAATAGGCTGAGTGGGAGGACTCTGTCCCTTCTGCTTCCATTCCTTGCAACCAGAGCTGATCTCCTATCCCCTTCTGTTTGTCTTCAAGGAAGTTACAATTAGCAATAATTAGCCAGGGCCTAATTACTCACCTCCCCTCCCCCGTGGGTATATGCCCCCACATCCCTGCTGCACCTGAATCATAGTTAATCCATGAATCCATAAATCAATAGTGGATAATGTCAAATTGATTGTATGTTTGTTGGATAATGAAGCATCTAGTTTTGAAACATGGGATAATTTTAGATCATGCACTAATGTGACACTCAGCTCACAAGAAAACTGTGATAATTCTCAAAGAGTTCTGGTTCTTGGAAGGAAAATATTACATAAACACAAGGCTAGCTCTCCTTTTGGCCCTCAAGGCATAAAAATATTCTATCTCAAGCCAGGGTACAGAAACATATCCTCTCCAAGTGATATTATCTTGTAGAGTGCTGATAATTACCAACCTCCTTCCTCCATCTTCCTGTATCACAGGCCAGGGAATGGGTTAATTTTCTACACTCTGGAGTCAGACTATGGATTCCTATTCTTGTTCTTTTGTTAAAAATACTGGGAAAAAACCCTACCTGTAGTGAATGCAGAATCACAGTGCTAAGAAGGACCTTTGGAGGTCAATAAATTCATCTCTCTGCCTTTCTGTAGGACTGTGCCCCTTGCCACCCAGTTGAGAACTCCTGGGATTTTGAGGCAGTGTAGGATGAATATGGGATATCTTCTGACTCCAGAACACAGTCAAAAACTCAGCCCAGCAGTGAATGCACAGCACTTTCTGTCTTCCCACTGTGCCCTGAGTAAAGACTTTTTACTTCATACATCATTCACAACTTGCTACAGGGATTTCACAAAGCCAGTACATACCCTTTACACAAAGAAAAGAAGAAAAAGAACAGGTCTAAGGAAAAAGGAAAGAAACAAAGATGTGTCTGTCAAATGTAGCATTATCAACATGGAAATTAACAAGGCACAATGTAGTTGGGGATATTAATTAAACAAATGGAGTTTCTCACTCTATTCATACATTTGAATAAATCTAGAGAATTTCAGAGTCAAACATAGTAAGGCAGTTTCATTTTCTTGCTGGGCTCTTGTGCCCTGAGGAGCAAGGCAAAAGTAGATGGAAAATGGAAGCTGTCCTTCCCCTAGAGAGATCTGGTAAACAGATGCTAAGTTAGTCCCATCTGGCTCACAGAATCCCAGGGTCCTAGAGGAGGATGCCACACAGAGATGTGAGAGATACTGTCAGTTCTGGGTGTGCTGCCCCCAGTGACCGAAGGAAGAGGGCCCAAAGCACAGGAGAGGGAGGGACACCTTCATTTGAGTCTTTGAATGTCCCAAGCCAGGATTTCCCACAAAAAGGTGAAAGAACAACTTATTTATTGCTAATGCCTGAGGGATTTTTCTTTTTCCACAAGATGATGTCTATGAGCATGAAGATTATTTTCTGAGTAATTAACAGTTCTACTAAACTGTAATTGAAACCCCTATTCTAATATTATTCTAATATACTATATCATATCATATATCATATCATTATATACTGGTTGGGCATCATAGTAAATTAATGGGCAGATGTGCATGGAAGAAGTCGAGATTTAGTCAGAAAAATTAATCACAGAGTTACTAGTTTCCAAGTAGTAAATTAAGACATTTTCATTGTCTTTTCCTCTTGAGAAATAAAAAATGTTGATTTCTGAAGCTTAATGAGCAAAACCTGGGGCTGCAAGCCTGGCTTTGTTATTACTGAGTCATCTTAGGCACCAGTAGCTCACACTGCTCTTTTCTCCACTAACATTAACCCGTGTCCTTTTCCCTAAGGCTTCATGAAGAAATGAGGGACAGGTTGTTTTCCATGTTTTGGTCCTGGACCTAAAAGCCCACCAAGTCCATGTCCACTGAGCTGTAGACAGAGCCCAGACTCACCGTTCAAGTTACTAAAAACCAGGTGCTGAGTATATAGGGTCCCAGGATATGTCTGCCCTGTCACCTGTCTTTAGCCTACCAGGCCTGGGAGCCCTTCCCACACCACACTGCACAGACCTACAAAGAACCTAGGTAATTGTATATGACATCCACTTACTCACCAAGTTCTGCCTTTTTCTTGACCCTTTGGTTTCCTGATCCCCATTTTTTCTTGATCTTTTCTCTGGTCTCCCACATCCTCTCCTGACTCTGGGTTTGGCGTATCTATTCTGATTCCTCTTTCTGGATTATTAGAAAGTAATCCACAGGCTCCCCTCACCAACTCTGAGCTTGGTCAACTCCCCTGACTTTGGAATTCTCACAGTTCAGAGCTCCCTCCAATAGACCAGCCCTTTGGGGTCCTATTGGCTCTGATCCCATTTGGCTAGAAAGGGAATTGGGGTTTTCTGGCCTATACTGAACAGTTAGGGGAGTAGAATGGAAACCTCTCAGAGAACTCTGACTTCAGCTTCCCTTCCTCACACAAGAGGTCAGTCCTATAACAGCAAACTGAAGACTAGAAGATCTTTGGGGGAGAACTAAACTCATTCATTCAGTCACTTATTCAATAAACATTTGTTGTTTCCACTGTGTGCCAAGCACTGTACTAAACTTAACATGCTGGTAGGTTCTCCATGTTTGTGCTGCTCAAGAGTATATGGCAAATGCTTATCCCATATGAACAGGCTTGGAATAAAATCACTGTGGAATGTTGCAATTTTAGTTGGCCCACCAGTAATCAAAGTGCCTGATTATTGTCATGACCTAGACCAATTAGGTAGTGTGGTTTATAATAGGACCCACATATTTGGGCTCTCTGCACTGAGTTTCCCTAAGGGGAAACAGAAGCATCACAGCAAGGAATAAAAATTCCATGACAAGATGAGAGTAATAGAGTGTGTGCACATAAAATTGGGTTTTGAGCATCTGGTAGCTTGGAAAGGTGACAGATCATGTAAGGCTTAGAAACGAATAGGATTCCAATGATTTCACTATGGAAACACTACAATGGTTTATTTTCAGTGGTACTGCAGGTAGAGACCAACTTAATGGTAGTTCTTCATAAAGGCAATGTAGGTTGCTTATTTTGGAAACTGAAGAGAGAAATACTTTAGATAAAAAGACTTATAGGGTTTTTATGGGTAGCTTCATTCAGTCAGCCATTATTCTCTCAGAAGTCTTTAATAACTCTCTGTACCTTTAATAAAAAGTTTCCTTAACACAGGTATTGTTACTTTAAAAAGACTAACTTTTTATATTTATTTATTTTTTATTCTTATGTTAATCCCCATACATTACATCATTAGTTTTAGATGAAGTGTTCCATGATTCATTGTTTGTGCATAACACCCAGTGCTCCATGCAGAATGTGCCCTCCTCAATACCCACCACCAGGCTAACCCATCCTCCCACCCCCCTCCCCTCTAGAACCCT
>NW_027685497.1:0-367 GCF_054177405.1 Leptonychotes weddellii | reverse complement strand
CTTAAAAATTAGTGAAATTTCCTTAATTATTTCTTAAATAAGTGGTGTTCATATTTCCCCAGTATTTCTGTAGCGTATTAGAGGAGATTGAAATTATTAAAACCTGTACATTTAGGGGAGGAGCCCTGCAGAGATAGGCTGAGGGCTCTGAGGAGGGCATGACTCTCTGGAGGGCGGGTGGAGGCTGGCTGCGCACATGTTGGAAACACGGCAATCTGGAAACAACTGTTGTACTGGAACAAACTGCCGCCAATGGAGGAAAGGAGGGTTGGTGTGATGGTAATGTTTCCCTTTTTAATTTTTCAGTTCTTTATTTTAGTTTATTTATTTATTTTTTATTTATTTATTTATTTTTATTTTTATTTTT
>NW_027685496.1:0-367 GCF_054177405.1 Leptonychotes weddellii | reverse complement strand
AAAAAAAAAAAAGATTAAACATCAACTCGTTAAACCATTAACTTCTTAAAGTGAATTCATACAGAAAGCTTTTCAAAGTATATTACTCCTAAGTATGCTGTTATCAATATGCCCTTTAAAAAGTGCTTTGGTTCCTCAAAAAGTTAACCATAGAATCATCATCTAATCCAGCAATTCCACTCCTAGGTATATATCCAAAAGAAATGAAAATAGGTATCCAAACAGAAACTTGTACACAAATGTTCATAGCAACACTATTCATAATAAGCAAAAAGTGAAAACCACCCAAATGTCCATCAAGTGATAAATACATAAATAAAAGTGTTATATCCAGGCAATAGAATAGTATTCAGCTGTAAAAAGAAAT
>NW_027685495.1:0-367 GCF_054177405.1 Leptonychotes weddellii | reverse complement strand
GGCTGGGTGATAGACATTGGGGAGGGTATGTGTTATGGTGAGCACTGTGAATTGTTTAAGACTGTTGAATCACAGACCTGTACCTCTGAAACAAATAATACATTATATGTTAAAAAAAGAAGAAGAAGAAGAAGAAGATAGCAGGAGGGGAAGAATGAAGGGGGGGAAATCGGAGGGGGAGACGAACCATGAGAGACTATGGACTCTGAGAAACAAACTGAGGGTTCTAGAGGAGAGGGGGGTGGGGGGATGGGTTAGCCTGGTGATGGGTATTGAAGAGGGCACACACTGAATGGAGCACTGGATGTTATACACAAACAATGAATCATGGAACACCACGTCAAAAACTAATGATGTAATGTATGGT
>NW_027685494.1:0-367 GCF_054177405.1 Leptonychotes weddellii | reverse complement strand
CACAGTTCTGGAGTTCAAGGGGAAAGTTCTGAGCTAAAGTTATATATGTGAATGTCAGCAGCCAATAGATGAAATTTAAAGCCATGGAAATTAGCAGGATAGAAAAGAGAAAAATTATAAGAACTGAGCCTTGAAGTACTCAAACATTTAGGGAAAGAGAAGATAACAAGGAACCTGCAAAGATGACTGAAAACAAGCCGGTGGTGAGAAAGAGGAAAACAGAAGGAGTGGTGTCTTGGAAGCTACTAAGCCAAATTTCAGAAGATTCTCCTCATATATCCTCCCTGTGGATAAGTACTCTTCCCATGAAGGCTTAAGGTTGATTATTCCCAAGAATTTAAGGAATTCAAATATATGTCTGTAAATT
>NW_027685493.1:0-367 GCF_054177405.1 Leptonychotes weddellii | reverse complement strand
GGGTCTTTCAGATTACCACGCTTAGTTTTCTTAGGGATTATATTTTACGTGCAGAGTGCCTCAGTGTTTACATAACTTATTAAAATATGCAATCAAAGTTATAAGTGCACCTGGGAAAAGAAGGATGACAACAAGAGGAGTGAAATTACTGGAAAGTCAGCATCTTAGTTCCCATGATTAGCGTGCAGAAAGCAGAAAGTGATCTACCAGGAGTTAGAAGAATTGGAGAGCATGGGTTAATCTGATGAGTTAGTATTAAAAAGATTAAAAATAGGTTTTATTTTTAACTGAAAAAGTGAGATGAAATTATTAAAATAATGTAATTTATTTTATTTTATATTTACTAAGTTTAGATTATGATTGCAAT
>NW_027685492.1:0-367 GCF_054177405.1 Leptonychotes weddellii | reverse complement strand
AAGGGGCAGTGGTAGGGGGCTGGGGGAGATGGAGCAGCTCTGTATCTTGACTGGGAGGGTGGTTACACAGATGTACTTGTGGGGTAACATAGCACAGAACTACACATACATCATAATAGTGTTAGGTCTCTGGTTTGGATGTCCTACATAGTTTTTATGGAAGATGCAACCATTGGGGAAAACTGGGTGAACGATATATATTTTTTTTTTAAAGATTTTATTTATTTATTTGAGAGAGAGAGAATGAAAGACAGAGAGCATGAGAGGGAGGAGGGTCAGAGGGAGAAGCAGACTCCCCGCCGAGCAGGGAGCCCGATGCGGGACTCGATCCCGGGACTCCAGGATCATGACCTGAGCCGAAGGCAGT
>NW_027685491.1:0-367 GCF_054177405.1 Leptonychotes weddellii | reverse complement strand
AATCATCTGTTTAATATCTAGAAAAACACAATTTAAAAATGGGCAAATGACTTGAAAATTCATTTGTCCATAGAAGATAAACATGTTTCCATCAAGCACATGAAAAGATGCTGAACATCATTAATCATTAAGTAAGTGCAAATCAAAACCATGAGATACCACTTCACTTATACTAGAATGGCAGTAATGAAAAAAAAAATGGGAAATGAGTGTTAGCAATGATGTGGAGAAATTAAAACCCTTGGACATTGCTGATGAGAATGTAAAAAGGTTCAGCTACTGTGAAGAACAATTTGGCAAGTCCTCAAAAATTAAACATAGAATTATCATTTTACCTAGCAATTCTAATCCCAGATATATATCCAAA
>NW_027685490.1:0-367 GCF_054177405.1 Leptonychotes weddellii | reverse complement strand
AAACAATTTCATACATAAGCAATAAGCAATTTATGTATTATATAAGAAATATAGTAGTTCACAACAATTTAAATTAATTAAAAATGATATTCATTTGGAGTACACTGGGGCTGCCTGACTCCAAAGCCACATATTTTACTTCTATACAATCCTGCTTAAAGAAATGGCAGAACTTGATTTAGATCCAAAGTGTCCAAGTCTCTAGTCCTAAGTTCATTTTATATATACAATGGAATATTATGCAGCCATCAAAAGGAATGAGATCTTGCCATTTGCAACGACGTGGATGGAACTGGAGGGTATTATGTTGAGTGAAATAAGTCAAACACAGAAAGACATGTATCATATGATCTCACTGATATGAGGA
>NW_027685489.1:0-367 GCF_054177405.1 Leptonychotes weddellii | reverse complement strand
GAGTGCATGCTGGGAGAGGGGTTAATTTTCATTGAGCACCTGCTCTGTCCCTGGTATCAAATTTAGTGTTTGATTTCATCTTATTCTGTCTGAGTAGGCATTATTATTTCTGATTTTTCAGATGAGGAGACTAAACAGAGAGAAGTCATATAATTTCACCAAGGTCACCCAAGTAGTACATGGTAGAACCAGATTCCAAGCTGGTTCATCAGACTCCAAAGCCACGCCCCTCCAGGAAGCCACGCCCCTCCAGGAAGCCATGCTCCTTCCCCAAATTGGCCGCCTAAGACAAGGTTTGAATGAATGAACTGGGGAGGGCTAGTCGGACCAATGTGCAGGAAAAACCGCTGATGCTTCATTGTTAATA
>NW_027685488.1:0-367 GCF_054177405.1 Leptonychotes weddellii | reverse complement strand
CCCAGAGAGCAAGGTCAGGTTTGGGGCAGGAGAGAGAAGGAAGCATCGGAGGGCATGGGACCCCATGCTGACCCCCGCCCCATCACCCTGTCCTGTCTGTCCCTGCCCTGGGCTGTCCAGCAGTGGGGTGTGCTCTGTGAGCTGCCTTTACCCTCCCAGCAGGCTCCGGGCAACAAGCAGGTGTGGCCTGAGCTCAGAGTGTTCATAAAGGGTGTGTGCACCCTCCCCCACCCTCATGGGAACCCCAGTGTGTCCCTAGAGCAGAGCGGGTAGGTGGGCATCCTCCACTCGGGTCTCATCCTGAGCGACCCAGGAATTAGGGGCAGGAGAGGAGGGTAACTGGCAGCCAGCGCATTCCTTTGGTGCC
>NW_027685487.1:0-7179 GCF_054177405.1 Leptonychotes weddellii | reverse complement strand
GCCCTCGGCCCGCTCACCAGCCAACAGCACGGACAGCAGTGGCAAGAGCCATCTCCACGATCCCGGGGGCCTGTCCTCAGACCATCTGGCTTCTGGACCTGCCTGTCTGTCCCAGAAGAAAACTCCGACAGGAAGCTTCTTGGGGGAAGAAGAGGGTAGTGTCCATCCATGGAAGCGGAACCTCAGAAAGGGAACCACAAAGTCCTGACAAATCCCTTCTTCCCACTTCCGCTTTCACAAATGGAAGAAGCAGAGCAGAAAGGACACGGGGCTTGCCCTACACAGGGAAGGAGCCCGGCCTGGGCCTCAGATGAGGGCAGCCCGAGCAGTGGGGCTTTCAGGGGGAATAGGGGAGAAAGGGCTCCAGGTGAGGTGCTGGGGGCAGGATTCATTCCCTCATTCATTCATTCACCAGGCAAACACCTACTCCCTACAGGGACTGGGGACACAGGGGACAACATGACCCGCCTGACTCCTGCCCTCAGGCACCACACCTCATGTGACCCCCCCAAACCCAATGCCCTCTGGCTCCCCAAGGGCACTCAGCTTCCCCGCCAGCCTTTGGGCTGTGTCTGCAGTCCACGCAAGCTCCCAGCTCCACAGTGAGAAGCCGGCAGGGACACAGGGTCCCCGCACTCAGAAGGGCCTCACACTTGGGGTGGGACGCTCTCTGAGGTCGCCACCTTGAAATCCTTAATCATTTTATTTCTTCTTTAAGGTTTTGTTTTTTTTTTTAAGGACGCAGGGCTTGAACTTACAACCCTGAGATCAAGAATTGGACGCTTGACTGACTGAGCCACCCAAGCGCCCCTAGATTTGAATTTGTGTTTTGTAACTGAAGTCTAATGGGATGAGGAGCACCGGAGGGGGAAACTGGATCCTTGGATCACACGCCTCCCCCACCCTCCACCTTCCGCATCCCCCATCCCCCATCCCCAGGGCAGGTTCTCAGGCCCACTCCCACCCCCAAGCCCTGCCTGGGCACAGAGAGGGTCTGAGCTTTGCTGAGTTGAGAGTTGGGAGCCCCAGACACCTGTGAAGGTCTACAGTGCCCACCCCCCAGTCAAGCCTGAAGGACAGGACATTAACTAGCTGTTGGGGAAGGTCATCGAGAAGATGGGACCCAGGCCACTGAGGCTCCTCACCCCCTCCCCGTGCTTGGAATGTGGGTTCAGCGTGCCTTTCCTGCTCCCAGATGCTGCTCGAAGGACTCACAGCCTTGAGAACACCTGCAGTATGTAGGTGACTGAGCTCAGTTAAGGCCTCCCTGTATATAAACTTTAAGATCTGGAGGGCAGGTGCAGGGTCCACTGGTCTTGCTGCTGCCCAAGATAAGCCCTGTATTTAAGTTCCCTTTGCTTATTAAAACTGCTGCCTACTGAGGCGCTTGGGTGTCTCGGTTAAGCGTCTGCCTTCAGCTCAGGTCATGATCCCAGGGTCCTGGGATCGAGCCCCATGTCAGGCTCCCTGCTCAGCAGGGTGTCTGCTTTTCCCTCTGCCCCTACCTCCTCTCAGTCTCTCTCTCTCTCAAATAAATAAATAAAATTTTTTTTTTTTTAAAGGTGCCGCCTGGGGTGACTGGGTGGCTCAGTCGTTAAGCGTCTGCCTTCGGCTCAGGTCATGGTCCCAGGGTCCTGGGATCGAGCGCCGCATCGGGCTCCCTGCTCGGCGGGAAGCCTGCTTCTCCCTCTCCCACTCCCCCTGCTTGTGTTCCCTCTCTCGCTGTGTCTCTCTCTGTCAAATAAATAAATAAAATCTTTAAAAATAAATAAATTAAAATTAAAAAATGTGCCGCTTACCAACACATGCTATGACATGGATAAACCTCAAAAAATTATGCTAAGTGAAAGGAGCCAGACACAAAAGGCCACATACTGTAAGACTCCATATTTATGAAATGCCCAGAAGAGACAAATCCATGGAGACAGGGAGTGGATTAGTGGTTCCCAGGGGTTGGGGGAGAGGGGGTGGGGAGTGATTACTAACTGGTATAGGATCTCCTTCTGAGGTGATGGAAGAGTTCTGGAACTGGATACTGTGTACATTAAAATAAATTTTAGGGGCACGTGGGTGGCTCAGTCGGTTAAGCATCTGCCTTTGGCTCAGGTCATGATCTCATTGTCCTGGGATAGAGCCAAGCATGGGGCTCGCTTCTCAGCAGGGAGCCTGCTTCTCCCTCTCCCTCTATCCCTCCCCCTCTGTCTCTCTCCCTCAAATAAATAAATAAAATCTTTAAAAATAAATAAATTAAATTAAATGGTAAACTTTATCTTATGTGTTTTTACCACTTTTTTTTTTTTTTTTTTTTAGTGTAAAGAAGACAAAAACCAAACCACACCACAGGTCAAGAGACACAGTCCCTGGAAGAAAGGAAAGAGCTTCTTCCTGCTTTTTGTCACAGGGCCCCCACATTTTCATTTTGCTCTGGGCCCCACAAATTACGTAGCCGGCTCTGGCGAGAAGCTTCCAGGCTCAGACCTGCCCCGACAGGGAAGCGTGGTCACCACCGCCCAGGGGCTGGGTCCATGAGCATCTCTCTCTTGAAGAGTTGGGACAACATAGGAATTCAAGACGCATACCCGGGGCCTCCCTGCTTCTCTGCAACCCAATTCCTCAGCTTCCCAGCTGTGCATGTAGGAAAGAATTAGCCTGAAGCAAAGATTGGTCCGGCCTTTGCCCGGCTCCTCCGGCAGAACCCCTGAGCTCTTGGAATGTCCTGCCTGGTAAGAGTGCCCTGGTTTACCTGGGGGCCTTGGGCCACAGCAGATAGGCACTGGATCAGTCCGACCCCTGGAGGGGCTAGAATCTGAACAACTTAAGTCACCATGCAGTCGCTGCACGTCTTTGCGACACCGGGGCTGTCTTAGCAAAGATGTACAGGCTAGGTGGCTTAAAACAATAGGAGTTGTTCTTCAGGTCCTTCTAGTGAATCATCGAACCTCAGGGTGGTCGTGGGACCCCAGAACAGACTGTCTCCCTCCTCCGGGGTGGGGGCAGGAAGCCAGGGGGAGGCGGTGCCAGACCGGGGCTCGGCGCGCCCCCTGGTGGCCCCGCGGCGTCTGCTCGCAGCGAGCCCCCCGCAGAGCCTGCCTCCGCCGGGAAGTTGCTGACCAGGAAGATTGCTGAGTCCCCAAATGGGACAAGCCCAGTCCGAGACCGCACACAGAAAGCTTCAGTTCCTTTGCATGTGTAACCGGTTCCTCACTTAACTCCTCAACCACTTGTCCCTCAAACAGGAGGCGACTTGTCACTTTTAACTAAAAGTGTACCACAGGGACACTACACAGCATCAGCAGAGCACGTCCCCAACCCGTGGCGTGTGGATCCAAGGGCATTGGGTTCCCTGCCCATCCCTCCAGTGACCATTGCTACTATATGGTCCACAACCCGACCTGGGCCCCGTGGACAGAAGCCCTGAAGCCCCCCCCCCCACTGCCCGGGGGGAGGCTCTGTGGATCAGGGACACCGGGACCTCTGTCTCCAACTCAGTCACTCTTGGTTTGAGTCAGTTTTTCGATTTCTGCAAAATTGCAAGATGGGCCCCTCAAACTTCCCTTCTTTCAAATCAAGTAAGCAGTTCGTTGCTTTTCCAGTAGATGAGCAGAAAGAATGAGGGGAAGGGGTGAGCCACCGGCAGGATTCCAGGGACCCAGGATCACATAGCATTGACACATTGTGGGTGCTGAGGACCGAAGAGTCACCCAATGCCAGGCAACGTCCAGGGGAAAAGAAGAGCCCTAATTCTTTCTCTTCTCTAGGAGACATCATTGCCTCTGGGTCTCCTTGGCCTGACAACCGGGGTCCAGTTGCCTGGATACAGAGGCCACCCTTCCTGGGAGAAAGAGGAGGGTAGAGAGCCTCCTGGGACTCACAAGGAATAACATCCAAGTGTGTGTGTGTGTGTGTGTGTGTATGTGTCAGTCTTGCTAAGCTAATATTGAGAGAGACCATGTGTATCTTGGGTACCATATTAGGGATTTGGATCATTATTTCCGGAGCAACAGGAGCCCCACTGAAGTGTTTAAAAGCAGAAAAATTGTGCTTCTAACAGTGAAAATATGAAGTAGTCCTGCAGAGCCTGCCCACTCATTAGGGAAGACTCAGTAGTAGCTGCCCCCAGCCTCTGGCTCGTTCTGCACATGAAATTCATTTCTTCCAGACTTGGAAGGGGTACCTCCACACCTGAACATGCCTGTCAGGCTGAGCTGGGCTGGGGAGAGCCGAATCCTGAGCCCCGCACAGCCCTTGAACACTGGAGTCCCGGAGCTGCCCCAGGTGGGGTCAGGGCATGAAGGTGAATTCACCTGTTGAGCTCAGGTCCATCAACTAAGGACCTGCAGGTGCAGGGTCAGCACGTGACTTCCGCAGGCATCCCTGGGGGTGTGAATGCATCACCCCAGTCTCTGCCTCTGTGGTCACATGGTCTCTCCTCCCTCCTCTCTGGTGGTGTCTGTCTTCTGTCTCTGATAAGGACACTTGCCATTGCATTTAGAGCCCATATCTGTGTTTTTTGCAAATATAGTCACATTCATAGGCTCCCAGGTGTTAGTTAGGACATGGGTGTATCTTTTGGGGGGCCATTATTCAACCCACTACCGACCCCAAAGACTAAAACCATCAAGGGTGAACAAGAATTAAATTCACTCCTCCAGCACAGAACTGCAAGCATCAAACAAAAACAAGTGGGGGGTGAGGGGAATGTGAAGTAACTGCCCCATGGGCATGGAGTGATGGGAATGTTCTGGAACTAGATAGAGGTGGTGGTTGCTCAACACTGTGAATATACTAAATGCCAGTGAATTGTTCGCTTTAAAATGGCCAATTTTATACTATGTGAATTCACTTTAATAAAATGAAATTCAGACCTGGTAAGGAGAGACTTTATTAGGATTATGGCAAGGTGGAGGAGGGCTCAGGCTGAGAATGACCAAAGTTCCGGATTCCAGGGAGTCGGGGGGAACAACTCAATCTAGGTTTGGTTAACAAACATTTTGCTCTGATGGATCAATGGGGACAAAACAGTTCAGCTAATCATTTATGAGCCCCCCAACCCCCCTTTTTGGGGGGTGGGGAATTTGAAGGGTCTGTGTGTGGCACTGTCTTGGGTAAACAACGGGGCCATCCATGGGTCTTCTCTGAGTCATGAGGAAGGGTGCTTCTTTCCAGTAAGCCCATTCCTGAAATGGAAATGTCTAGGAAGGATTTCTTAATCCTTGCTGTTTTCCAGACACACAAGGCTCAGGTAAATTTCAGCATTGTCCCAAGTAAATTTCAGCATTGTCCCAGCATTGTTTTGCTGCTCAGTGGAAAAAGGAAAAACCTGCCTCAGAGAAGCTCTAAGGGCTGGTCAGCCCCCACATGGAATTTCAGCCCCAATTCACAACACTTGGGTGGCCCAAAGTCTCAAGATTTGAATTTAAGTGGAAATAAATCCCAATACAGCAGTTCTCAGCCTTTTTGGTCTCAGGACCCCTTTACACTTTAAAGAAATATCAGCAACCCCAAAGAACTTTCGTTTGCGTGGCTTGTACCTATCCATATTTACAATTTTAGCAATTAAAATCGCAAAACTTTTATTATTTTTTTAAGATTTTATTTATTTATTTGAGAGAGAGAATGAGATAGAGAGCATGAGAGGGGGGAGAGTCAGAGGGAGAAGCAGACTCCCTGCTCAGCAGGGAGCCTAATGCGGGACTCGATCCTGGGACTCCAGGATCATGACCTGAGCCAAAGGCAGTTGCTTAACCAACTGAGCCACCCAGGCGCCCTAAAATCGCAAAACTTTTAAGTCACAGGAATTCACAAGCACATATTCCGTTAGCTGTCAGAGTAATGATGCCATCACACATCACATAACCTCAGGAAAACTCCAGATTGGGGGGGGGTTGGTGGCAAATAACATTTTAGTAGTATTATGAAAATAGTTTTGTTTTTTTTAAAGGTATTTTTTATTTATTTATTTGACAGAGAGATAGAGAGCACAAGTAGGCAGAGTGGCAGGCAGAGGGAAAGGGAGAAGCAGGCTCCCCGCTGAGCAGGGAGCCCGATGAGGGGCTCGATCCCAGGACCCTGGGACCATGACCTGAGCCGAAGGCAGCTGCTTAACCGACTGAGCCACCCAGGCGCCCCATATTATGAAAATAGTTTTAACCTTGCAAATCAGGAAAAAGTCTTGGCGACCCCGAGGCTTCCAAACAACACTGCTGGTCTAGAAGCCCCTGAATTCCTGACCCTTGCTTGCTGAGCCTTCCAGTTTTATTTCATTGACCATAGTCCCTAAAGTTGATTTTTCCCTTCTTTTTATGGTAATAGGACCACGTAGGCCCTGGCTGAGAAAATGGCCGCCCATCTGGAGACTACATTTCCCAGGCTCCCTTGCAGGTAGGTGTGACCATGTGACTAAGTTCTCCTCAAAGGAAAGGCCCAGAAACGATGTGTAAAACTCCCAGCTCAAGTCCTTAAACGGAGGCGGCTTGCTCTCCGATGGTATCTCTGTCCCGTTTCCTGCTTGCTGTAATGAGGTCGTGGTGGTGGTGACTTCGCTTCCGAGTTGAAGACACCTTAGAATAACGGTTTCCAAGGTGTGGTCCCCAGACTAGCAGCGACGGAGTCACCTGGGAGTTGGTGAGAAAGGCAAATTCTCCGGCCCATCCAAGACTTGCTGAATCAGAAACAACAGGGGTTTGGGGCCCAGCAATCTGTGTTTCAAAAAACCCTTCGGGAGATTCTGATAGACACCCAATTTTGAGGACCACTGAGCTGGGAGCAACAAGAGAGAAGCACCTGGGTCCATGAGTGACCTCAGGAGACCAGCTTGGATATTTACTTGAGAAAATCGATCTTCTGTCTTCTTAAAGCCTCTGTTATTTGGTCATTGGTAAATCAAATCAATATCTTAATCAACAATATATTTAAGTACACCCCTTGATTCTTTTTTTTTTTTTAAAGATTTTTATTTTTAAGTAGTTTCTACACCCAACATGGGGCTCAAACTCACAACCCCCAGATCAAGAATCACCTGCTCTGGGCGCCTGGGTGGCTCAGTTGGTTAAGCAACTGCCTTCGGCTCAGGTCATGATCCTGGAGTCTCGGGATCGAGTCCCGCATCGGGCTCCCTGCTCAGCAGGGGGTCTGCTTCTCCCTCTGCCCTCTTCCTTCTCGTGCTCTCTGTCTCTCATT
>NW_027685486.1:0-367 GCF_054177405.1 Leptonychotes weddellii | reverse complement strand
AATTAATTAATTAATTAAATATTTATTGAATAACTAATGAATACGAGGCACTGGGAATATATTGTAGATCAACATAACTCTCCCTGCTTTCAATGAGTCTAGGCATTTTAGTAATAAAAATGGAAAACTTAGTGATTAATGCTTAATTATAGCATCCTGTTATACTATTACTTAATTTAGTAATTGTTGCTTCTTCTATTTACATGAGATGGAATAAAGTAATCATTTTGAAAATAATATTTCTGGTGTATTTCAGAATGACATTCTCCATTTCTGGCTTATTTCCTCGGTTTTTCTCTTTTCCTGGGTCCTTAATACCTGTGTTTGTGTCATTTCAGTAAACACAGCCCCCATCATACCTATTTAG
>NW_027685485.1:0-367 GCF_054177405.1 Leptonychotes weddellii | reverse complement strand
ACACTGAGCACACTTTCTGATCCAAAGATAGGGAAACATAGCCTGACAATTATTTTTTTTCTTTTTCATAGCCTGACAATTATAAGCCAACTAACAGGGATAACAGAATGGGCTAATAATGATGGTCCTGATACTTGGCAAATGGCTTCAATAAGATGTCCTAGACTAGAACCACCAAAGTGATTTATTTTTGAATCATTGGGACTTTGAACCCACCTGGACACTAGAGGGCGTCCTGAGATTTATAAAGCTATAGGATTTTGTCTAACCACCAAGAAAGTCTTGTAGATTGGGTTTTCCCGCTTAAACCAAGATTTGGTCGATTTCCTTGGCCAAACAAATGGCTTTTATTAAGTAGTCATGCCCC
>NW_027685484.1:0-367 GCF_054177405.1 Leptonychotes weddellii | reverse complement strand
GTTTTTTATAAAGATTAAATGACATTACGCATGGGAGACACTCAGTGCAGTATTTTACCCAGAGTGATCTCCAGGGTATGTCATTTCTTATTATCATCAACATTGTCATTTTATTCTAAGCCCTTTGCTTTCTTTTTTGGGGAGAATGTGAATGTAATCAATAAGTAAAGAGTAAAAATAGACTTGGAAAGAAATGTGTTCAGTCCTTATATTTCATCTTAACCAGAAAGTTAGACTTTAGGGTTAAGGTGGTCCTTAAATTTTAGTAGTTGTTGGACGTGTTAAAACCCAGCTTGCTGGGCCCCATCCAAGGTTTCTGATCTGGTAGTTCTGGGTGAGACCCAAGGATGGGTATTTCGGACAGATT
>NW_027685483.1:0-367 GCF_054177405.1 Leptonychotes weddellii | reverse complement strand
GTACCTACTCAGGGCACAGGAAGTGGTGGTATTTGTAGTTGCTTTTGTTATTAGGAGGAATCTTGTCTTGATAATCCAACTTAAAAATATGAAAATTGCACTTTTATATCTCTCTAAATCCCCCCATGATGGAGTTCTTTATTTTTTTGTAAGATTTAGTTATTTATTCTAGAGAGAGAGAGAGAACTGGCGGGGGTGGAGGGGAGAGGGAGAGGGAGAATCTCAAGCAGGGATCCCCGCTGAGCGTGGAGTCCGAAGCTGGGCTCAATCTTACGACCCTGAGATCATGACCCGAGCCGAAATTAAGAGTCAAGTGCCTTCAACAGATGAATGGATAGAGAAGATGTGGTCCATATATACAATGGAA
>NW_027685482.1:0-367 GCF_054177405.1 Leptonychotes weddellii | reverse complement strand
ATGGGGGGACAAGTGAGTACTACAGGCAAGAAAAATATTAGGGGGTCGGGTAACTAAAAATCTGTAGAATTGAATATATCGTAGAATTTATGTCAGTTCATTACTTTTCAAATTTTGGATTGTGTAAGTAGATTTCCATTAGACAAGAATTGTTGATTCTGACAATAGTCAACATTTCATGATTTTATTTTTTTCCCTCGTGAGCCTCTTTCCCCATTTAAGTAATTTGGCTGCAAATAGGGTAAAGAGCAGAGGCAGTGAAGCTTACTCACCACTGGGATGTAAATTGATACAGCCACTGTGGAAAACAATACAGAGTTTCCTCAAATTTAAATACAGAAATACCATATGATCCAATCATTCCATT
>NW_027685481.1:0-367 GCF_054177405.1 Leptonychotes weddellii | reverse complement strand
CTTATTTTATAAATACTTGGTGTAATGCTTAACACCTGGTAGAGACTCATAAATATTTCTGAATAAACTACTGAAAAGGGTTCCGACAAAATATAAAAGTGGAATCAGAAAGATGAAATCAATAACCCGACTCAACTTTTTCCCTTATAAACATAAGGGTAGTGGCTTTATTCACAAATACGATTTTTACGGACCAGAGAAAAGAAGTTAAAGAGCAAACAGAATGTCGTTGGAAAAATCTCAGAAGAAACGAGTAAATTCCAGTTGACTGTCCTTTAAAATAAAGTCATGAGTAAATATCCTAAAGTCCTGACACAACTTTTAACAAGAATAAATGAAGTTTTGGTTTTCTGAGATTTATGATGTC
>NW_027685480.1:0-367 GCF_054177405.1 Leptonychotes weddellii | reverse complement strand
CTTAAAAATTAGTGAAATTTCCTTAATTATTTCTTAAATAAGTGGTGTTCATATTTCCCCAGTATTTCTGTAGCGTATTAGAGGAGATTGAAATTATTAAAACCTGTACATTTAGGGGAGGAGCCCTGCAGAGATAGGCTGAGGGCTCTGAGGAGGGCATGACTCTCTGGAGGGCGGGTGGAGGCTGGCTGCGCACATGCTGGAAACACGGCAATCTGGAAACAACTGTTGTACTGGAACAAACTGCCGCCAATGGAGGAAAGGAGGGTTGGTGTGATGGTAATGTTTCCCTTTTTAATTTTTCAGTTCTTTATTTTAGTTTATTTATTTATTTTTTATTTATTTATTTATTTTTATTTTTATTTTT
>NW_027685479.1:0-367 GCF_054177405.1 Leptonychotes weddellii | reverse complement strand
TCAGAAAAATTCATTGAGACAAAATTATCAAAGATGATTTGAAATTACTATATTTGGTGTAATAAAGAGCCAAAACTCCTTCATTTGAGTTCCTACACACCTGATATATTTCTATTACAGTGCTTACCTCTTATCCTGGATAATTTTTTATGTATATGTCTTATTACCCTTTAAGTTCCTGATGCTAGGTTTTCATTATAAGGTTTTTTTTTTTAATATTTTTAATGTTATGTTAATCACCATATGTGACATCGTTAGTTTTTGATATAGTGTTCCATGATTCATTGTTTGTGCATAACACCCAGTGCTCCATGCAGAACATGCCCTCTTTAATACCCATCACCAGGCTAACCCATCCCCCACCCCC
>NW_027685478.1:0-367 GCF_054177405.1 Leptonychotes weddellii | reverse complement strand
AAAAAAAAAAAAGATTAAACATCAACTCGTTAAACCATTAACTTCTTAAAGTGAATTCATACAGAAAGCTTTTCAAAGTATATTACTCCTAAGTATGCTGTTATCAATATGCCCTTTAAAAAGTGCTTTGGTTCCTCAAAAAGTTAACCATAGAATCATCATCTAATTCAGCAATTCCACTCCTAGGTATATATCCAAAAGAAATGAAAATAGGTATCCAAACAGAAACTTGTACACAAATGTTCATAGCAACACTATTCATAATAAGCAAAAAGTGAAAACCACCCAAATGTCCATCAAGTGATAAATACATAAATAAAAGTGTTATATCCAGGCAATAGAATAGTATTCAGCTGTAAAAAGAAAT
>NW_027685477.1:0-367 GCF_054177405.1 Leptonychotes weddellii | reverse complement strand
AATCACACTTGGGCTTCTCTTTTATGATAGCTCTGTTTTAATATCTTTTTCTTGTCTTATTGCTCATTTAGAATATCTGGAACAATACTAAATACTAGCAATTGTGGTAAATATCCTTGTCTTATACCTGGTTTTTATGCGAATGCTGCTGGTGGCTTACCATTATTATGTTTACTATGCAGATGAGATCATCCTTATTAAAGGGATTAATTCCTAATTTACTATAATTTATATCAAAAATTCTTTAACTTTTATCAAATGCTTCTTACACATTTTTCTAAATCAGTGCTTCTCAAAGGATACATAAGAATCCCCAAAGAACACTTAAAAAAAAAAAAAAAGACCAGGACTTGCTCCAGATATACTG
>NW_027685476.1:0-7180 GCF_054177405.1 Leptonychotes weddellii | reverse complement strand
ACACACACACACACACACACACACACACACACACACACATCTTATTCATCTACTATCTATCTCTCTATCTATCTATATCTATCTTTCTCTCTATCATCTCTCTATCTATATCCATCATCTATCTTCATCATCATCATCATCTATCTACCATCTATCTATCCATCTATCATCTATATGAATTGATGAAGCATGAGCTGGGTATATGTACTGAAAAACAGAGAGTGCCAACAGAAAGGCTCAGCTCTAGCATCTTGACCTGGGTAGTAGGCTAGTAATACTTCAGTGTGAGCGTATTATTTCCAATGGAAGATTCCATTGTATGATTCACATAAAGCATTATTTTTTGTGTACCTATCATTTCCCAAACACTCTGGTAAACATTTTTCACAGTTTTATTACCTCATTTGTTGTTTAAGTGGACAAGTCAGTCAATAACCATTTCTGTGAACTTTTTTCTTTTTGTTTTGTTTGTGATTTTTCCTGTAGTGCTACTTGGTACTTTAGTCTTATGGTTGCTTGTGTTAATAATGCAAACCAGCATTTATTGAGCACTTACTTTATCCCCACAGTAATTTAAATATTTTATACACAATTTCTCATTTAATTATTTCAATGTTGTTATAAAGTAAATAATAGTTATTCTAATTTTATGGATAAGGATTCTAATTTTATGGATAATCGTCTCCTCAAAGAGACGATTCACTTCCATATTATCCATATTTTCTTATGCTCTTTTTTTCGTCCTGCTACTCAAATTCTTTGTTTGAAAATAATTTCTGTTAGGGGCACCTGGGTGGCTCAGTAGGTTAAGCATCTGCCTTCGGCTCAGGTCATGATCCAGGGGTCCTGTGATCGAGCCCCACATCGGGCTCCCTACTCTGCGGAGAGCCTGCTTCTCTCTATCCCTTTGCCTGCTGCTCTGCCTTCTTGTGCTCTCTCTCTATCTGTCAAATAAGTAAATAAAATCTTAAAAAAAAAAGAAAAAGAAAATAATTTCTGTTGAAGGAAAACAAGAAGATGTGATATCATAGAGACTGATTATGGCTCTGTTAATTATTAATTAGGTAAATCTTAACAAGTAATGATTATGTTTAGAGCTCACTTATATATCTGTACAATGAAGATAACAACATATAATGAAATATTTGATTTGAGGACACATAATAAAAATGAATGCAAAACCTATAATGCTTTGGCATATTCAAAGCCATCAGTAGTGTTAGTTATGGAGATTATGACTGAAGTAGGCAAAGTTTGATTATTCCAAAAAAAAAAAAAAAAGAGTTTACACTTTGGAAACAGATTGAGTGTGGTCACACAAATTAACTGTCCCCTCACTATTCCAAGTATCAGATTACTCAACTGTTACATAAGGATGATAATATTACTACTTGGTATGATTATTTTGAGAGTTAATTTAGATAACTCATATAAACATAGCACCAGACACATAATAAGTATTCAGTAACTGTTAGGTATTCTCATTGTTATTGATTTGTTTTTATTTCCTATTTTTAGTATAGAATCTTACACCTATTTTTATGACTCCTTTAATCCTAGAACTTCTATTTGCTCATATATATACACAGTTTTTATTTTCTACACTCCTAATTCACATACAAAAAATCCCCCAGATTTTCTTTCTGTTTGATCTACAAGAATATGGTCCCATTGGGTGGTATTCTTTTGCAAACTTAGCTTAGCCCACCTAACTTACATTACTTGGTTTATTTCCTTATAATCTAATAGAATTATTTTATTTGATCCTCACCATCTGACTTGTTGACTCAAGCTAAGCCACAGGTGACACAATTTGAGAATTGAAGGAAACCTGGTTAACTGCCTCCTTTTACATATGTGTTATCAGAGTATTAAATGCAAAAACTCATATAATCAGTGTATTATTTATGTAGATAAAATCCTTAATAGCTACTTTAGTCAGGGAATATAAACTACACTATTAAATGTGTTCTAATATTTAAATTAATATTTTTCAGTAATATTACTGAAAATAAAAAGATCAAAGAAATTAAAAATTTTGTAATTTTTGGACAATTATTCTCTGGCAGTTATTTCTTCTATTATGAAATTTACTAGAAAATTACAAAAAGAAAGTCACCAAATAAACAGAATACTTTTTTTAGGGGGGTAACAAAGTTGAAAAATTGTATTTTTTCAGTACATTTCAGAAATGTCATGATTTTAATATCAGCACTATAATATGATTTTACTGTGTTCTGTCACACCAAAGGGTTTCAAAGGAAATAACGTGTGAAGAAATGGCATTTTACTTCAGAGTGATAATTATCAGCGATATTCCATAACAGACAGATCACTACAAAAGCAATAATAGCACCTATTATGATTCAAGAAAACTTTTATGTGAAGTTATTCATATTTGAAGGATGATTGTATTGATGACAATGATAAAATAACAGCACTTAGTAATAATAACATGTTCCGTTTTTTATTTTCTCCTGAAAGATCCTAAGGTTATATATTTGAAAGTTTCTATTTCTGCAATCATGGAAGGCAAGTAAAATATCAAATTATTTTCAGGAAAAAGAAATCAAATCCTCTTAACAGTAACAGTGTGATTTGCAAAATGAGATGCTTCCTTTGAACATTTAGTCATGACTTTGCAACATGCTCCAAGAGAAAAACAAAATCAATGACAGCAGCAACAACAACAACAATTGCAACAGAAATTACGGTTTGTGGCCTATCAAAGATTTCCAAATTGTGAGTATCTCTTCTTTAATGGCTCATTCTTCAGTGATTCATTTAACACCATGAATTAAAGAGTAATAAATGTTGCCATTGTTACATTTGTCAATTGTTCTGAGGGCCAATAATTGTCCTGCAAGTAAAAAAAATGCACGATGAACCAAATATATTTAAAATATATTTTAAATCTAGATGAACACAAAATATATTTAAAACCAAACAAGGCTGACTCAAAAAAAATATGATTTACTAAAAAAACCCAAAAGAAGTGGAAATTGTGATAGAAAAATTATCAGAGAACCAATTAGAAATGTAATTAAAGATCTAGGGTTGAAAATGTTAAGGTCAAATGTAAAGATACCTTCAATCTAAATATCTGACAAATCTAGTATTATTTAAATTACCTTAAAAATATATGGAATTCTTTCCAAATCAATGTATAAAGCTAGCAAAATTTTACTGTAAAACTCTGATATATTATACAATAAAAATTACAGAATAATCTTATTGTGATTATTGCATCATTGTTGTAAAAGCTATTTTAAACACAAAGTAAGGGAACACAGCAATAAATCAAAAGAAAAACACATTACTAAAAAAATTTTCCTGATAGGGGGCCTGGTTGGCTCAGTTAATGAAGCGTCTGAATCTTGGTTGACTCTTGGTTTTGGCTTGGGTCAGGATCTCAGGGTCCTGGGATCTAGCCCTGGGTCAGGCTCTGCACTCAGTGCAGAGTCTGCTTGTCCCTCTCCCTCCTCATCTGCTCCTCCCCATTGCTCAGGCTTTCTGTCTCTCTCTCTCAAATAAATAAATTCTTAAAAAAAATCCCTGAGACATGAGAATGAGCCTACATTAAGAAATGTATTAATATTAACAAATGAAAGCGGAAAAATATGCTCATGTCAGTAGGTGCTAGAATATTATTTATAGAAACCAGGAGCTATCTCTTACCAAATATAAGTAAAGTGAGAATAAACTAAAACATGCATTTAATACTGTCTATTTTCAAATCTCAACAGCAAATATTTTCCTAATTTGGGAATATAAAAATGAATTTGAGTAACACCAGAATTTGAGAGGGCTAACTTCTCTCAACATGATTATTTGACTGTTTTGAAGTTCTAGCAGCACCAGAAGACAATAAAATAAAAGAGTTTGTGTTTGTGGATGATAAATTGTATACTTAAGAAAACTAAGCTCTAGAAAAAAAACAAAAACAAAAAAACTAACCTTAATTAAATAATTTTTAGGTCCTCAGATACATGCAAAATACATTCTTTGCTTACCTCATCAGTACCTAGGAAGGTAAATAATTAAATCATTGTATTTATGGTAACAATAAAAACTATGGAAATGTTTAGGAAGAAATTTAAAAATATAGTCCAGGAACTACTTGGTGATATTAGAAAACCCTGAGGAAACTCATAAAACAGAATTTAGATATAGTGACATAACAACATATCTTTTGTTTTGCTTTGTTTTTATTTAAATTCCAATTAGTAAACATACAGTATAATATTAGTTTCAAGAGTAGAATTTTGTGATTCATCACTTAACATATAACACACAATGTTCATCACAAGCGCCCTCCTTAATACCCAACACCCATTTAACCCATCCTCCCACCCTCCTCTCCTCCAGCAAACCTCAGTTTGTTCTCTACAGTTAAGAGTCTGTTTTATGGTTTGCCTCTCTTTTTTTCCCCCATGTTCATCTGTTTTGTTTCTTAAATTCCACATATGAGTGCAATCATATGGTATCTTTTTATGAAAGCCTTATTTCGCTTAGCATAATACTGTCTAGCTCCATCCATGTCATTGCAAATGGCAAGATTTCACTCTTTTTTATGACTAATACTCCATTATATATATGATATAGATATATATCCATTATATATATATATATATGATATACATCTATATCATATATATCTCCCACCTCTTCTTTATCCATTCATCAGTCAATGGACACTTGGACTATCTCCATAATTTGGCTATTGTTAATAATGCTGCTATAAATATCAAGGTGCATATACACTTTCAATTAGTATTTTTGTATTCTTTGGGTAAATACCTAGCTAATACAATTGCTGGATCATAGGGTAGTCCTATTTTTAACTTTTTCAGGAATCTCCATGCTGTTTTCCATAATGGCTGTACCAGTTTGCAATCCTACCAACAGTGTAAGAGGGTTCCTTTTTCTCCAAATCTACACCAACACTTATTTTTTCTTGTGTTATTTATCCATTTTGACACCTGTGAGGTGATATCTCATTGTAATTTTGATTTGCATTTCCCTGATGATGAATGATGTTCAGCACTTTTCAAAATGTGTCCGTTAGCCATCTGTGTCTTCTTTGGAGAAATGTCTATTCATGTCTTCTGCCCATTTTTAAATTGCTTTTTTTGGGGGTGGTGTTGAGTTTTATAAATTCTTTATGTATTTTGTATATGAACCCTTCATCAAATATGTCATTTACAAATATCTTCTCCCATTCTGTAGGTTGCCTTTTAGTTTTGTTGGTTGTTTACTTCACTGTGCAGAAGCTTTTTATTTGATGAAGTCCCGATTGTTCATTTTTGCTTTTGTTTCCCTTGGCTCCGGATATGTATCTAGTAAGAAGTTGCTACTGTCAGAGAGGTTGTTGCCTGTGTTTGCCTCTAGGATTTTGATGGTTTTCTATCTCACACTTAGGTCTTTTATCTATTTTGAGTTTATTTTTGTGTATGGTGTAAGGAAGTAGTCCACTTTCTTTCTTTTTCATGTAGCTGTCCAGTTTCCCAACACCACTTGTTGAAGAGGCTGTCTTTTTTCCATTGGATATTCTTTCTTGCTTTGTTGAAGATTAGTTGACCATATAGTTGTGAGTTCATTTTTGGGTTTTCTATTCTGTTCCATTGATCTATGTGTCTATTTTTGTGTCAGTACCATACTGTCTCGATCCTTACAGCTTTGTAATATAACTTGAAGTCTGGAATTGTGATGTGTCCAGCTTTGTTTTTCTTTTTCAAGTTTGCTTTGGCTAATTGAGGTCTTTTTGGTTCCATACAAATTTTAGGATTGTTTGTTCTAGCTCTGTGAAAAATGCTGTTGGTACTTTGGTAAGATTGCTTTAAATGTATAGATTGCTTTGTGAATATATCTAAGATATTAATCATGAAGAATTCATATGAAAAATTGAATATGCAAATACAATTTTCTTAAGAATACCATGTGATTTTGTATAAATTATATTTGAATTAAAAATAATATTAAGGTTTCAATAAAAGAACAAATGCCCTAGAATTAAAAATATATATAAACAATGATGGGAACTTGCCTTGATATATATGAGTAAATTATAAAAGTCCTTTTGGTAAAATCAGTAAATTATCAACGTTATGAAGCTACTCTCCTATGTTTTTTTCCTAGTTATACAGTTTCAGATCCCACACCTGTTTTTTTTAATATTTAAAGAATTTATTTAAATTGATCAGAAAAGGACAGTCATTTGATTAACAAGTATATGAACAGTTGGGGCACTAACGAGAAAACCCCAAATGATTAATATGAAAAAGTAGCTTGAATGATAAATAGGAAATGGTAAATAAAAGAACAGTGATATTATTACTGATCACATAGGCTATATCTAAAAATATAGTAGCATGTGGATCTAATAGGACTATTGACAGTGATGGGAATATAGGAAACGTCCTACATTATTGTTGTTGCTCTGCTGATGAATTTTTGGAAAGGAATCTTAAGTAAGGTCACATATGAGAATTGCTTTATAGAAATCATATCATACTATGTAAATATACATGTTGAACAATTTTAAATGTAGGTAGAAATAATGTAAACAAATGAGATGCCCACTCATTGGGAGATAACTGTACAAGATTGTTTTAGGGAACTCAAATTCAATTTAGGAGATGCTTGCTACAGTATCCTTTATCCTAGCTTAGAACATCAGAGAAATTTTCACCTCTACTTAGTCATGCCCAGACCATGATTTTGAAGCCTGTGATAGTAACCAGAGAGGTCTGTCACTCTCTCTGAAGTACTGAGCTTTTTCATAGCCCTTGTCTCTCACCATGCTTCTCATAATGAGAATTTATCAGGGGTTTGTCATTTTCACAAATTCTTTCTATAAGACTTGAATTATTCCCTTTTCTAAAGATGAAATGCTGACTTCCCTCCTCAATGTTTTCTAGTAGTGCTTTTACCTACTGTTCTTGCAAGAGGAGGAGGTTTACAGAGTTAAATTTGTTTGGCTCCTAACAAATCCAGGAAATCACATTCTTTGCAGATGAAATCTGTTTCATATTTTTCAGCTACAACTAGAGCCAAAATACATGTGGTCCACAGTGAATCCAGCAATTAGGCAATATGGTTCTTTGTCAGCCAGTTGGATAGGAAAATGGAATTGGTGTCAAGAAACATCATTACTCGTCAAGTTCTGAAGATTATGTTT
>NW_027685475.1:0-367 GCF_054177405.1 Leptonychotes weddellii | reverse complement strand
AATGACAATCTTTTAACATAAAGGGTATAAGAGAAGCTTGTGGAAAACTTACCTTTTCAGTACTTTTCTAAATTAACTCTGTGAAATTCAAAAATGAAGTAAAAAGTGACAGATTGTGTACCATACAATTAAATTAGAAAAAAAATACACGTGACAAAATACACGATTTGTTCTATAGTCATTTAAAGAATTAGTGTGCAATTGCAATCATAATCTAAACTTAGTAAATATAAAATAAAATAAATTACATTATTTTAATAATTTCATCTCACTTTTTCAGTTAAAAATAAAACCTATTTTTAATCTTTTTAATACTAACTCATCAGATTAACCCATGCTCTCCAATTCTTCTAACTCCTGGTAGATC
>NW_027685474.1:0-367 GCF_054177405.1 Leptonychotes weddellii | reverse complement strand
GGGTCTTTCAGATTACCACGCTTAGTTTTCTTAGGGATTATATTTTACGTGCAGAGTGCCTCAGTGTTTACATAACTTATTAAAATATGCAATCAAAGTTATAAGTGCACCTGGGAAAAGAAGGATGACAACAAGAGGAGTGAAATTACTGGAAAGTCAGCATCTTAGTTCCCATGATTAGCGTGCAGAAAGCAGAAAGAGATCTACCAGGAGTTAGAAGAATTGGAGAGCATGGGTTAATCTGATGAGTTAGTATTAAAAAGATTAAAAATAGGTTTTATTTTTAACTGAAAAAGTGAGATGAAATTATTAAAATAATGTAATTTATTTTATTTTATATTTACTAAGTTTAGATTATGATTGCAAT
>NW_027685473.1:0-367 GCF_054177405.1 Leptonychotes weddellii | reverse complement strand
AGGAACATCAGAATAACGTCAGACCTATCCACAGAGACCTGGCAAGCCAGAAAGGCCTGGCAAGACATATTCAGGGTACTAAATGAGAAGAACATGCAGCCAAGAATACTTTATCCAGCAAGGCTTTCATTTAGAATGGATGGAGAGATGCAGAGCTTCCACGACCGGCAGAAACTGAAAGAATATGTGACCACTAAGCCAGCCCTGCAAGAAATATTAAGGGGGTTTCTATAAACGGAGAAAGACTCCAAGAGTGATATAGAACAGAAATTTACAGAGATAATCTATGGAAACAAGGACTTCACAGGCAACATGATGACAATAAAATCATATCTTTCAATAATCACTCTCAACGTGAATGGCCTAA
>NW_027685472.1:0-367 GCF_054177405.1 Leptonychotes weddellii | reverse complement strand
CACACGGAATGTGAGGGGTCTGTGGGCTGCCCCAGAAAGCACTGGATACTGGGCCAGGAGTTCTGGAGAGCCTCAGACAGGGCCCTGAGAAATGGCAACATTCAGGGACATTTCACTGAACGTGCTTGCCTAGGTCACCACTCTGTCCTCAGTGTCTAGTCCAAAGCCTGACTAAGTAGTTATTCAAAAAGCACATGAGGGGAGAGGTGGTGGGGTGAGAATAAAGCTGGGGACTGAGGGAGGGGGATGGAGCAGGATGAGGTATGGGGGTCGAGGGCAATGGTGGGCCATATAGGGCTGTGGAGCTGGGAGGAGACAAGTGGGTCAGGAGATTGATTGGCTGTAGAGGGCGGGGCATCCAGCCTGA
>NW_027685471.1:0-367 GCF_054177405.1 Leptonychotes weddellii | reverse complement strand
ATCCTAAGCCCACAGCTTTCCTCGGGCAAATGACCTTCTTGTCCCCAGTCAGGGGCTGTGGCCATGTGATCTGAGGACCGCAGCCCCCAGCCCTCTGCATGCTGTGAGTTGGAGAAGGCAGGCCCAGGGTTAGCTCAGGGCTGCGTGCGCAGGGAGTGCTGATGAGAATCAGATCACGAGGGTGGGGAGAGACGGGGACAGGGTGCTTCCACCCCGCCTTGGACTGGGGGGTGGTGGTGCTGGGATCCCAGATGAAGGAAAAGAGCCCTTGCCTAGGAGTCCAAAGACATGGGTTCTGGTTCTGGCTACTACTCACCAGTATGGGGCCCCAGGGACCCTAAGCAGGTGACTCAATTTCCTTACCTGT
>NW_027685470.1:0-367 GCF_054177405.1 Leptonychotes weddellii | reverse complement strand
GGTATATGACCACACGCAGAAGAGATAGTGCTTAAATTCAACTTTTTCTGATTTGTTGTTTGCTTCCTTACCAGTGATATAGTAAACTTCTGTTTAATGCATGTTACCATAAAACATTAGTAATTGGCATTCATTAGGGGATACTAGAGTTACCTGAATTAATGCAATTCCAGGTTTTTAATATATATATATATTTTTTAATGCCACTGCTAAGAAGAATATTCTGACTACTAACATGCTTCTGAGTTGGAGTTCCACTTAGTTTTATTTTAAAACTCCATTAGACTTTTGCAAATAAAACTTTTTTATACAAGTGACTGTAATTTTTTAAATAAGTCTTCTCTTAAACCACTATAATATCCCCTTT
>NW_027685469.1:0-367 GCF_054177405.1 Leptonychotes weddellii | reverse complement strand
GTGTGTGTGTGTGTGTTTACACAAGTCATGTTTTCCTATAGGATCTAGTCCTGGCAATGAAGCACTGGAATAAAGGGACAGCATATGGGGCGCCTGGGTGGCTCAGTCATTAAGTGTCTGCCTTCGGCTCAGGTTATGATCCCTGGGTGCCGGGATCGAGCCCCGCATTGGGCTCCCTGCTCCGCAGGAAGCCTGCTTCTCCCTCTCCCATTCCCCCTGCTTGTGTTCCCTCTCTCGCTGTGTCTCTCTCTGTCAAGTAAAGAAATAAACTCTTTTAAAAAAATTAAAAAATAAATTTAAAAAAGGGACAGCATATTTAAAATTTTTGAAACACACTGCTAAATCACCCTTCAGAAAGGATTTACCA
>NW_027685468.1:0-367 GCF_054177405.1 Leptonychotes weddellii | reverse complement strand
GTGAGTAGGGGAAGATAGAGACAGGGAGGTGATGGGGAAAGATCATGCTGGGCCTCGTGGGGCCCAGGAGGACTTTGTCCTTTATCCACAGGAGGGCTCTGAGCTGCTGACAGACACATCTGACAGCAGGAGTCCTAGGCCAAGCTGGGCGCTGGCCCCTGGGCTGAGAGCTTCCCTGGGGCAGCCTGTGGGCTCCCAGTTCTGCAGGCCAACCTCACATTATTGCTCCATGAGCTGCAGGGGCTCAGCTTCCTGACACTTAACTCCCCGCCCTCCTGGCCACCCCCACGGTGCCCAGGGCATCCGGGCTTCCTGCTGTTTCTTGAATTACATGAAGCTCTTTGTCACCCTCGGTGTGCCCTCTCCC
>NW_027685467.1:0-367 GCF_054177405.1 Leptonychotes weddellii | reverse complement strand
GCAGGGAGTCTGCTTCTCCCTCTGAACCTCCTCCCTCTCATGCTCTCTGTCTCTCACTCTCTCTCTCTCAAATAAATAAATAAAATCTTTAAAAAAAAAAAAAAATATCAAGAACACAGACAAGAAAAGATCTGATAGACAACAAGCTTAAGAACATTAACTTGGGGCTCCTAAGTGGCGCAGTTGGTTAAATGTCTGACTCTTGGTTTTGGCTCAGGTCGTGATCTCAGGGTTGTGAGATTGAATCCTGCGTCAGGCCCCACACTCAGTGCAGAGTCTGCTTAAGTTTCTCTCTCCATCTCCCTGTGCCTTGCCCCTCCCCTCCATGCTCATGCTCTCTCTCTCTCTCTCTCTAAAATAAATAAAT
>NW_027685466.1:0-367 GCF_054177405.1 Leptonychotes weddellii | reverse complement strand
GCTGCCTACACCGCCCTCCTTCAAATCCCCAACTCATTTCCCAAAGAAAGGGCGAGGTCGTCTGGTTGTCCCTGTCACCGGGCCTTTGCAAATGCTGTTCCCTCCACTGGGAACACCACGCCCAGATCCTTCTCAGCGGCTCCTTCTTCACCAGGCAACCCCGACCTGGAGGGTCCTTGCATGGCCACCCTGTGGGGACACACACGCTCAACACACACACTTGCACACTCACACACACTCACACGCCCATGCCATATCCTGTTTCTTTACCCTCCTCTATGCTTTTCTTCACGGCCATGTGACCATCTGTGTGTATGTGGGTGTGTGTGCTTGCCGTGTGTGTGTGTGTGCTTGCCGTGTGTGTGTG
>NW_027685465.1:0-7181 GCF_054177405.1 Leptonychotes weddellii | reverse complement strand
AAAAAAAAAAGTTAAAAAAAAAATTAACTTTGAAAGACTAAAGAATCATGGTAACAAAAGCCATGGATTCTATGTGCAGTATTCCCCTAGCGCTGGAGTTTTGTCGTTCTCATTGATGGGTAAACCTGGTCTTGGCTGGCTGTTCTTGCTGATCTGGGGGAGGGGCCTGTTGCTGTGGTTCCCAAGTGTCTTTACCAGAGGCAGAATTGCCCTGCCCTTGCCGGTCGGGGCTAAATAATCTTCTCGGGTTTGCTCTCGGGAGCATTTGTTCCCTGCAAGCTTTCCATACAGCTTTGGAGGCCAAGAGTGAAATGGCAGCCTCCCAATCTCTGCCCTGGAGGAGCTGAGAACTCAGGGCCCCGCTCCTCAGTGTGCCCCCAGGGAAAAGCAGTCAGTCACTCCCATCCCCCTGGTCTCCGGCCGCACTCCGTGCTCACCCGGCCTTTGACTCTGGCACCCGACTTGGTATGGAGTCTCCAAACCCAGCAGATCCCTGCGGTGCACTCCCACGCCACTACTCCCAGGAGAGGAAGGGGAGTCTCCCCGGATCTGCAGCTTGTTGGGTCCCTGCTGGAGGAGCAGGGGCCCGACTGTGCCCCGGATCACAGTTTCTGACAGCCCCAAGCTGAAAGCCCACGCCTCAGCTCCGTCTCTGCAGCGAGCTTCCCCGCTCCGATACCTGGGAACTCTGCTGCACTCAGGCACCCCCAGTCTTTCTGTGACCCTGAGGGTCCTGAGACCACACAGTCCTGCAAGGGTTCCACCCCCTGCTTAGCCACTGGAGCGACGTCCCTCAGCGGAGCCGACTTCTAAAAGTTCTGATTTTGTGCTCCACTGCTCTATCACTTGCCAGAAGCGGCTGACGGAGGCCCCTCCTCCGCCATCTATCCTCCTGAATATTGCCTCGGATTCACTTCTCCGCACATCCTACCTTCCAGAAAGTGGTCGCTTTTCTGTTCAGAGAGTTGTTGCTATTCTTTTCTTCGATCTCCTGTTGAGTTTGTAGGTGTTCAGAATGGTTTGATCCCTATCCAGCTGAATTCTTGAGACCAGATGAAATCCAGGTCTCCTACTCCCCTGCCATCTTGCTCCACCCCAAGGTATCCTATCTTATTTGTAGATCTCCATATATTTACTCTCAATCCAGAGCATGGCACTAAATATTTTTTTATTGTTCCTTTTTTAATCATTTTCCAACCTCTCATGGTTTCTTGGAGATCTCTTTTCTATAGGTTATCTCTCTATCTTTCTATTTATCTATATCATCTATCTATCATCTATCTGTCTACATACACACACATATTTTGTCTTTGTTTACACTTTTAAAACTATTCATCTCTTTTGTCCGATGTCAGGAAAACCATTTGGTGTGGCTTGGATCTTCACAATTTTTCTCCTTTTTTTCAGAGTCCAGAGTCTCTATGACAAATATGACCTTTTAGTTGGTAATGTTGGCATCCTTTTGTAGCTAGCTTTGTTGTATTATTATAGTAAAAGACCCTTTATCTATAAGGAAGTGATGTAAAGTAAAAAAAAAAAAAATTGGGTGAAGAGAACAGAAAATTCCATATTCCTACTTGCTTAGTTAATTAGTTCATTTATCCCTATAACAAATATTTATTTTTTCTAGGCATGTATTTATAGTGTTAAGTAAAATATATTATTTCTGCCTTGAGACACTTATATTTTCATTTAGGAGCTAGTTATTAAATAGCTAATTACACAAAAAATAATGATTTATTCATAATGGTGACAAATGCTGTAACAAAAATTTCTAGGGTATTCTAAAAGTGAATAATGAGAGCTAACCCAGCTTGGAATAGATCAAAGAGTCCTTTCTAATAGAAATGATGAATTAGCTGAGATTTAAAGGATGATTAAGAATTAGCAAGGGGAATGGGGAAGTGGGAGAAGAAGAGCATTCTAAGCAGAGGAACCGGTATATACAAAGGTGCCATGGGAAGAAGCATGTCACTTTTGAAGACTACTGTAGTTGGAGAATAGAGGAGAATGGTATATGATTTATCCAGAGAGCTTTCCAGGAGTCAGAATATGCATGAATGGAAGTCCATGTTTGGGATGTTGATCTTTATCTTAAGAGCAAAAGGAAGCCAGGTGTTAGGGGATGGTAATGGTATCAGGTTTGCCTTTTGAAAATCACTCCAGATACACTGTGGACAATTGTTTGGAGGAGGGCAGAGGTGGATATAAGAAACTGGTTCAACTGTGAGGTTAAAGTGGCTTGAATTGGGGTCATACTAATGGAGATGGAGAGAAATGGACTCAAGAAATGTCAGTGGTTAAATCTAAAGGGCTTGGTGATTGATAGGATGTGGAGAAGGGGGATGTCAAAAATGAGTCACAGATTTCTGACTGTTGGGTGTTTTATGGTGATGTCCCCTGAGATGGTGACCCTGAAAAAAGACCAGGTTTCAGTGAAAATCATCTTACATTTGTATATTGCATACCAGGACCCAGGAATTAGAGGAGTTAAGGGAATTTCTTAAGGTTGTACAGCAAATTAGTAGTGACCAAAATTTAGATTTCTGGACCCCTCATTGTTCAGTTTCTGTTCCTTCATTCACTGCCATGGCAACAGCCTTCTAAGTGATTTCTGGGTTTATAGACTGGCCTCCTTTTGATCTGTTCTCCACACTGATACACCACTCTGTCTAAAACCCTTCAGTAACTCCCAGTCTTTGACTAAAGAATAAAAGCAAAGGTCCTTTCAAGGCCTACAAACCATTTCTTCATCTGAAAAGAGCTGCAAGTCACTTAGTTTAGTTGGAACATAGAATGTGAGGATGGAGAAAGATAAAAAACTAAGGAGCCTATTAGCGTCCAGATTAGAAAGGATTTTCAAAGTAATTTTCATGTATTTAGACTGTAACTTAAGAGAAATGGAGAATCATTAAAGGTTTTCAAATAGCTTTTATTTTTATCAAGTTATATATGCTCATGATATAAAGGGTCAATTCATTCTACAATGCTTTTGTAAAAAGAAGAGCTGTCCTCAGATCTGTATTCTACCCTCATTTTCCACCTTAGAGAAATAATCACTTTTAATAGTTTTGGTTGATTTGAGATATTTACCTCCAATTTTCTAAATCATATGCCTATATTGCTACTCTTTGATATTTAAGTTTTAGGCATTTATCAACTTCCCAGTATGGAAAACAGAAATTTAACTCATTTGTACTTCTCATCCCCCACCTCGCCCCATCATACACATACACACACACTTACCATCCCCCAATTTCTCAAAATACATCATAGTTTTAGCTATCTAAATACTCAGAGTTTATATTATTATGACTATGTTAATTCTATTCAAAGTTGAGAAACAAACTTTTTTTTTCCTGCTCAGCTGATTGTTTTCTGTGTAGTTAAAAAAGGTTTTGATTTTTATTTGCTTCATTTTCTAGGTACTTACAACTAATTTATCTCTTAACTCACCCCAAGTTGAGCCAATATCCTCTCAACATATTAAAAAAGATCAGGTATTTTATTAACTTTATTCTTTTGAAGAAGTGTAGCTCAGCATCTTCTGAAGTCTATGCTTGTTGTGAGTTGTCATCCTGGTATCTCCTTCCATCATCCTCTCCCTAATGAGGAATTCCTTATTTCTGTGATTCTATTTCTTGTTCTTTTATTATTTAAAACTTACAAGGGTGCCTGGGTGGCTCAGTTGGCTAACCGTCTGCCCTTTTTTTTTTTTTAAAGATTTTATTTGACATAGAGAGATAGCGAGAGAGGGAACACAAGCAGGGGGAGTGGGAGAGGGAGAAGCAGGCTTTCCGCAGAGCAGGGAGCCCGATATGGGGCTGGCTAACTGTCTGCCTTAGGCTCAGGTCATGATCTTGGGGTCCTGGGATCAAGCCCTGCACTGGGCTCTCTGCTCAGTGGGGAGTCTGCTTCTCCCTTTCCCCCTCCCCCGACTCAAGCCCTTTCTCTCTCTCTTTTTCTTCTCTCAAATAAATAAATAAAAAATCTTAAAAAAAAAAACCCCTTACATATCCTCCCAAAACTTCATAAGGAAGGGTGAATTGGCAGTAAATATTTTGAAACACTGCATGTCAAATAATATTTTTACTCTGCTCTTACACTTAATTGATAGCTTTGTTGGGTATAGAATTCTCAGTTGGAAATACATTTCCCTTTTACTTTTGAGGGCATTTTTCTGTTCAACTTTTCATTGAGAGGTTCAGTGCCATTCTGATTCCCTTTTGTATGAAACCTGGATGGACCCTTGAAGATCTTCTTGTATGGAACTTGTATAGATCTTTTAGGATCTTTATTCCTGTAGCTCTGACATTTCTTCTTGACATTCTTTGGTATAGTTCTATTTTATCCATCATTCTGGGTGCTCAGTAAATCCTTAGAAATATGAAAATTCCAATTTTCCTGGAAAAAAAATTCCAATTTATTTTTAAGATGGTTTCTTTTATTTCCTTTGTACATTCTTTTTGAAATTCCTAATATTTGGATGTCAAAAAATGGAACTAGTGTTTTAATTTCATATCTATTTTCTTTTCCATTCTTGTTCTTTTTATTCTACTTTCTGGGATAATTTCTCAACTTTGTGTTCAAACCTCTATTGAATTTTTCATTCTGATTATCATATTTTGAAATTTCTGTTATGTCCTCTGAATGTTTCTATTTATTATTTATTTATTTATTATTTATTTATTTGTATTCTTAAAGACTTTATTTGAGAAAGAGAGAATGAGATGGGGGAGGGTCAGAGGGAGAAGCAGACTTCCTGCTGAGCAGGGAGCCTGATGTGGGACTTGATCCTGGGACTCCGGAATCATGACCCAAGCTGAAGGTAGATGCTTAGCCGACTGAGCCACCCAGGTGCCCTGTTTCTTTTTATTTTTAATAAACTTTTATTTTTGTTTAATGACTGCAGTGCCTTCTCTTATTTCTTAAAAAATATTTTTTTTTTCCCTAGCTTGTCACTGGTTGTATTTCTAGTATTCTATTATAATGCAGGAATGTTTAATTTTTTTGTGATCAGTTGAAGGAGAGATTTTAATTTTTTTCCTTTTTAAAATTCCAGTTAAATACAGTGTTATATTAATTTCAGGTGTACAATATAGTGATTCAATACTTCCATATGACACCTGGTGCTCATCACGAAAAGTACACTCATTAATTCCCATCAACTATTTTGCCCATCCTCCTCACCCATCTCCCCTCTGGTAACCATCAGTTCTCCGTAACTTAGGGTCTGTTTGTATCTCTGCGTCACTCTCTCTCGCTCTGTTTTTCCTTCTTTTGCTTGTTTGTTTTGTTGCTTAAATTCCACATATGAGTGAAATCATATGGTATTTGTCTTTTTCTGACTGACTTATTTTGCTTAGCATTATAGTCTCTAGCTCCAACCATGTCATTGCAAATGGCAAGATTTCATTCATTTTTATGGCTTAATAATATTCCATTTTATATATATGTATATACACATATATGTCACTTCTTTAGCCATTCATCAATTGATGGACACTTGGGCTGCTTCCATATCTTGGCTATTGTAAATAATGCTGCTATAAATATAGGGGTGCATTTATCCCTTTGAATTAGTGATTTTGTATTCTTTGGGTAAATGCCCAGTAGTGTGATTGTTGGATCATAGGACAGTTCTATTTTTAATTTTTTGAGGAACCTCCGCACTGTTTTCCAGAGTGGCTGCACCAGTTTGCATTCCCACTAACAGTGCAAGAGGGTTCCTTCCCACCCCGATCCTTGCCAACACTTGTTTCTTGTGTTGTTGATTTTAGCCATTCTGACAGATGTGAGGTGATATTTCATTATAGTTTTGATTTGCATTTCCCTGATGATCAGTGATGATGAACATCTTTTCATGTGTCTGTTGGTATCTGTATGCCTTCTTTGGAGAAATGTCTGTTCATGTCTTCTTCCCATTTTTAAAATGGATTAATAGTTTTTTGGGTGTTGGGTTTATAAGTTCTTCATATCTTTTGTATACTAACCCTTTACTGGATATGTCATTTGCAAATATCCTCTCCCGTTCAGTAGGTTGCCTTTTAGTTTTGTTGATCATTTCCTTTGCTGTGCAGAAATTTTTTATTTTGATGTTATCCCAATAGTTTATTTTTGCTTTTGTTTCCCTTGTCTCAGGAGACATATCTGGAAAAAAGTTGCTTCAGTGAATGCCAAAGAAGTAATTGCCTGTGTTTTCCTGTAGGATTTTCATGGTTTCAAGTTTCACATTAGGTCTTCAACCATTTTGAATTTATTTTTGTATATGGTGAAATAAAGTGGTCCAGTTTCTTTCTTTTGCATGTTGCTGTCCAGTTTTCCCAACACCATTGGTTGGAAGAGACTGACTTTTTCCCAGTGGATATTCTTCCCTGCTTTGTTGAAGATTAAGTTGTGGGTTCATTTCTGAGTTTTCTACTCTGTTCCATTGATCTATGAGTCTATTTTGTGCCATAATGTTTTGATTACTAGAGCTTTGTAATATAACTTGAAGTCCAGAATTGTGATGCCTTCAGTTTTGCTTTACTTTTTCACGATTACTTTGGCTATTTGGGGTCTTTTGTGGTTCCATATAAATTTTAGAATTCTTTATTGTAGTTCTATGAAAAATGCTGGTGGTATTTTGATAGGGACTGCATTAATGTGTAGATTGCTTTGGGTAGTATGGACATTTTAACAATATTTGTTCTTCTAATCCATGAGTATGCAATGTTTTTCCATTATTTTTTTGTTATATTATGTTAATCACCATACATTACATCATTAGTTTTTGATGTAGTGTTCCATGATTCATTGTTTGTGTATAATACCCAGTGCTCCATTGAGTACGGCCCTCTTTAATACCCATCACCAGGCTAAACCATCCCCCACCCCCCTTGCCTCCAGAACCCTCAGTTTGTTTCTCAGAGTCCATAGTCTCTCATGGTTCGTCTCCCTCTCTGATTTCCCTCCCCTTCATTCTTCCCCTTCTGCTATCTTCTTCTTCTTCTTTTTTTTATTTTTTAACATATAATCTATTATTTGTTTCAGAGGTACAGGTCTGTGATTCAACAGTCTTACACAATTCACAGCACTCACCATAGCACACACCCTTCCCAAAGTCTATCACCCAGCCACTCCATCCCTCCCACCACCCACCACTCCAGCAACCCTCAGTTTCTTTCCTGAGATTAAGAATT
>NW_027685464.1:0-367 GCF_054177405.1 Leptonychotes weddellii | reverse complement strand
TGGCCATCTGACGAGGCTGCCCATGAACTGTTCTTTCTTCATAGTGGCTCACAGTCATCCTAGAGCACAGGATCTGCCTTCAAACCAGTCTCCTGCCTTCGGGGTAAAGTTAGTGGAAAGTACTCAAAAGCCTACCTTGCCCCAGTTCCCTCCCTATCCCCTGAAGCCCCCCCCCCAAACCCCTTGTCCATTTTAGCCCTCCAAACCCCACTCAAGTCTCAATTTTAGATTGACACACTGTCTCCTCTAGAAATATTCAAGCCCCGGTCTTCCATTCTCAGTCTCAACATTGTAAGGGGCCTCAACTACCAGCTAGACGAATTCTCCATTTCTCATAGCTCCTTTACAGCATCTCCACCTGTGGTCA
>NW_027685463.1:0-367 GCF_054177405.1 Leptonychotes weddellii | reverse complement strand
CTTAATGACTGAGCCACCCAGGCGCCCCATATGCTGTCCCTTTATTCCAGTGCTTCATTGCCAGGACTAGATCCTATAGGAAAACATGACTTGTGTAAACACACACACACACACGAACACAGTCTAAGGACATTTATTGTACATTATTGTATATATAAAATATGACAAATATGTTAAGGATATTTATTATAGCATTCTCATATCAAAAAGTTGGAGATAGTCTAAATAGCCGTCAGTAAGGAAGTAAGTTGTCACCCGTATAAGACAATGTAATATGCGACCATTTGAAAAAATGAGTTTAGGTCTACAGTTTACTGATTGTTTAACAAAGTATATTGAAGGTGTTCGGTTTGATGTCGTGTCTTAT
>NW_027685462.1:0-367 GCF_054177405.1 Leptonychotes weddellii | reverse complement strand
CCTTTTACATAATGTCTGTCACACGGTTGGAATCAGACAATATATGGTTGGCTTCTTTCACTTAGCAATATGAATTTAAGGTTCCTCCATGTCTTTTCATGGCTTGATAGCGCATTTCTTTTTAGTGCTAAATAATACCCCATAGTCTGTTTATCCAGCCATCCACCCAAGGACATCTTGGTTGCTTGAAGTTTTGGCAGTTATAAATAAAGCTGCTATAAACATCCATGTGCAGGTTTTGTGTGGACGTGTTTGTAACTCCTTTGGGTAAATACCAAGGAGCACTCGTGCTGGATTGCCTGGTAAGAGGATGTTTAGTCTTAGAGAAACCACCAAGCTGCCTTCCAAGCACCTTTACCATTTCTCT
>NW_027685461.1:0-367 GCF_054177405.1 Leptonychotes weddellii | reverse complement strand
TAAATAAAACTAGAGAACTGGCCAAAATGTTTAATATACTATTTCCATTTAACTAATAGTACTGCTCTATTATAGCCTTGCATTTAGGTAACATCGGTATGATGAGTTATTTAAACTATTCCCACTGATAAAGTCAGTGATATTTAATTAAGCACATACTGTGGCAGGAAGTGTGTTAACCCCTTTCTATACATTATGCCATTTAACTATCAGAGCGGCACTTTGAGATACTAATATTATCTCCTTTTTTCTATGATAAAAATAAAACCTACGAAAGGTGTTCAATTTGATAAAAAACACAGCGAGAGCTGTAGAGATAGCACTCAATTGTGTCAGATTCTAAAATTTGTACTGTTTATGAGCAACT
>NW_027685460.1:0-367 GCF_054177405.1 Leptonychotes weddellii | reverse complement strand
GTTTTCCTTGATCTTGGGAGGGGTCCTCTCTGACTCTAGGACACAAATGTTTGTTTCATGCCCCATATTAGGGAAGTTCTCAGCTACAATTTGCTCAAATATATCTTCTAGTCCTCTCTCTCTGTCTCTCCACCCCTTCAGCAATTCCAGTAATTCTGACATTGGAATATTTCATGGTGTCACTTATTTCTCTGATTCTATTTTCATGGATTCTGAGTTGTTTTTCCCTGGTCTCCTCTTTTCCCTTTTTCTATTAAATGGTCTTCTAGGTCACTAATTTGTTCTTCTGACTCACTTACTCTAACTGTCAGATTATCTAGATTAGATTGGATCTCATTGATAGCAGTTTTAAATTCTGCCAATTCAG
>NW_027685459.1:0-367 GCF_054177405.1 Leptonychotes weddellii | reverse complement strand
TGGGCGCCTGGGTGGCTCAGTTGGTTAAGCGACTGCCTTCGGCTCAGGTCATGATCCTGGAGTCCCGGGATCGAGTCCCGCATCGGGCTCCCTGCTCGGCAGGGAGTCTGCTTCTCCCTCTGACCCTCCTCCCTCTCATGCTCTCTGTCTCTCATTCTCTCTCTCAAATAAATAAATAAAATCTTAAAAAAAAAAAAAACAAAACTATATGCTCATTTGGAACAATGATTCTGCTACTATGAATTTTTCTTAAAATAACCTTTAGACAATGTTGCAAAGATGAATTTGAGATTGTCATAGTATTGTTAATTGTACTGAAAATTAGTAAACAGCTGAAATTTCTAATCAATAAGGCATTGGTTAAATT
>NW_027685458.1:0-367 GCF_054177405.1 Leptonychotes weddellii | reverse complement strand
AATTAATTAATTAATTAAATATTTATTGAATAACTAATGAATACGAGGCACTGGGAATATATTGTAGATCAACATAACTCTCCCTGCTTTCAATGAGTCTAGGCATTTTAGTAATAAAAATGGAAAACTTAGTGATTA
Organism: Leptonychotes weddellii; assembly: GCF_054177405.1. Taxonomy (NCBI): domain Eukaryota; kingdom Metazoa; phylum Chordata; class Mammalia; order Carnivora; family Phocidae; genus Leptonychotes; species Leptonychotes weddellii. The sequence continues at coordinate 229 of NW_027685458.1, read as the reverse complement.
ATGCTTAATTATAGCATCCTGTTATACTATTACTTAATTTAGTAATTGTTGCTTTTTCTATTTACATGAGATGGAATAAAGTAATCATTTTGAAAATAATATTTCTGGTGTATTTCAGAATGACATTCTCCATTTCTGGCTTATTTCCTCGGTTTTTCTCTTTTCCTGGGTCCTTAATACCTGTGTTTGTGTCATTTCAGTAAACACAGCCCCCATCATACCTATTTAG
>NW_027685457.1:0-367 GCF_054177405.1 Leptonychotes weddellii | reverse complement strand
TATCTCGAAGTCTCTGTGTGGTTTTGAGTATGTAAACTTACTGATATTGGCGATATTCTCCATGGGAAATTGGTAAAGCCCATTGGTGAACTGTGAAAGACATGGGCTACAGTTTGGATGACAGGACAATAGAGAGAAATAGCTAGAACCCGTTTTTTTTTTTTTTTTAATTGCATTTTTATGTTTATTCTTAGTTGATTTTGGAGATCACAGTCCTGTGGTTGTGGGAAGCCCTCCGTGCCCCCTGCCATATCCTGGCCCTTTACCAAAAGTCTGCAAATGTTCCAGTTTGCACAGATGGATTGGTTTCACTTGGGGTGATAGCATGGGAGCATCCATACATTCTCAGAGACACAATTCTTTTTTT
>NW_027685456.1:0-367 GCF_054177405.1 Leptonychotes weddellii | reverse complement strand
GTCCCCACCCCTCTTTGCTCCAAGATCGCCTTTAGCAACTTGACCTTCTAATGGGCTGCTCGGCAGCTACCATGCAGTAAACTCAGATAACCAGTGATTGACGTGGCATCTAAGTAGACTCTGAAGTCTTGCACAGAAAGGTTACAAAATAGTTTTTGGAGTCGGGTTTTCATTAGTAACGCTTCCTGAACATCTCTCTGATCATGGAATATGCTGCGTGACTAGCAGTTCAACCTGGCTCAGGGTCCCCCTGGCTCAAGGTGGGGGGGGGGTGCAGATCTGGCTTCCAGACCCTGTGCACCAGGGTTCAGGCAGCCTCGGTGGCATCCTCCAAGCTCAGCCTCCCCCTGGAGTACCCTTGTCAGCC
>NW_027685455.1:0-367 GCF_054177405.1 Leptonychotes weddellii | reverse complement strand
AATCACACTTGGGCTTCTCTTTTATGATAGCTCTGTTTTAATATCTTTTTCTTGTCTTATTGCTCATTTAGAATATCTGGAACAATACTAAATACTAGCAATTGTGGTAAATATCCTTGTCTTATACCTGGTTTTTATGCGAATGCTGCTGGTGGCTTACCATTATTATGTTTACTATGCAGATGAGATCATCCTTATTGAAGGGATTAATTCCTAATTTACTATAATTTATATCAAAAATTCTTTAACTTTTATCAAATGCTTCTTACACGTTTTTCTAAATCAGTGCTTCTCAAAGGATACATAAGAATCCCCAAAGAACACTTAAAAAAAAAAAAAAAGACCAGGACTTGCTCCAGATATACTG
>NW_027685454.1:0-7182 GCF_054177405.1 Leptonychotes weddellii | reverse complement strand
TGAAATGAAATAGGACAACCCCATTCCATCTTCAAGAAACTTGTAGGTCTTACCAGCTAGTTAACCAAATATAGCACAAATTAAATGTGAAACCCTTTGTGAACCAGCATGTCAACAACAGTAGACTTGGATGCAAAGTCTTGTTTCTGAAAGTTTCCCATCTCCTGTTTTGGACCTGAACTTGGTGACTGTAAGCCCTCTCTAGAAGCCTTTTAGCAGGGGTCCATAGCAGATGGAGTTTGTTTGTCCTGCACAGTGGTTCACTGCTTGTTTGTTTCTGGTTTTGAATTTAATGTATTTAGGCAAAGCATGCACATTCCATCTCACTATAGGCACCACCAACCAAGAGTTGCACATTCTACTGACTAAGCCAGCCAGGCACCCCGTACCCATTTTTGGATGAGGAAGCTGAGAGTAATCTAACAGTGACTTGCCTAATGTCACCCAGCTAGAAAGTGACAAAGTTGGAATTTAAATCAAAGCAAAGTCTATGTTCTGGGGTCTAGGCTCTAGCTGAAGTCTGCCTCTCAGCAAATACTTACTGGGCCCTGACTATGGGCACTGGGTTAAATCCTGAAGAAATCAATGAAGAGGACTAACCTCTATCCTCAAGGAATTACCAGCCTATTGTAGGGGCCCAGTAGCCAAATCCAGCCTGCTGCCTGTTTCTTTATGGCCTGTGAGCAAAGAATGGTCTTTACATTTTTAAATGGTTGAAAAGAAAATTTAAAAAAAATATAGGGTCACCTGGGAAGCTCAGTCAGTTAAGCATCTGACTCTTAGTTTCAGCTCAGGTCACTATCTTAGGGTTGTGAGATCAAGCCCTGCTTTGGGCTCTGTGCTCAGTGAGGACTCTGCTTGAGAGTCTCTCCCTCCCTCTCTCTGCCCTTCCCCCTGCTCATGTTCTCTCTCTCTCTCAAATAAAATAAATAAAATCTTTTTTAAAAAAGAATATATGTATATGACACATGAGAATCATATGAAATTCAAATTTCAGTATGCATAAATAAAGATTTATTGGGACACAGCCACACTTGTTTGCTTATGTATTTGCTTATGTATTGTCCATGCCTGCTTTAATGATATGACCAGCAGAGACTACATGTCCTGCAAAGCCTCAAATATTTACTCTCTGGTCCTTTCCCTAAAAAGTGTGCTGATACTTGGCCAATTAGATCATATAGATAAGTAAACATAATTTCAATACAAAATGAAGGAAGGTAGCATTGTTTGGTGTGAAAAGTATGGGCTTTGACTCAGTGGAGACCAACAGACTTGGATTTGAATCCCAGCTCCATCTCCACTAGATGTGTGATCTTGACCAAGTTATGTAACTTCTCTGAGCCTGTTTCCCAGCCAATAAGGCTAATAATGCCTCTTTCACACACCATTTCAAGGACTAGGGATAATGTATGCATAGTGTTTGCACAAAACACTAAAAAAAAAAAATAATACTAGTAATAATAACAACTTTAATGATATGTTCTGATAGAGCAAACAGGGTGTAATGTGAACATGGTATGTGGACACCTAAAACATTTTAGAGAGTTTACGGAAAGATTCTTGGAGGCGGCGACCTTTGAGTTGGCCTCTGGTGTCAGATGGACTTACTTTATTTTTTTATTAAGTTTTTTATTTTAATTCCAGTATAGTTAATGTACAGTGTCATATTAGTTTCAGGTGTACGATATAGTGATTCAACAATTCTATACATTACTCAGTGCTCACCACGATAAGTATACTCCTTAAGCCCCATCATCTATTTCCCCCATCCTCCCATCCACCTCCTTGCTGGTAACCATCAGTTTGTTCTCTATAGTTAAGAGTCTGTTTCATGGTTTGTCTCTCTCTCTTTTTTCCTTTGCTTGTTTGTTTTGTTTCTTAAATTCAACATATGAGTGAATTCATATGGTAGTTGTCTTTGTCTGACTGACTTATTTCACTTAGCATTATACTCTTTGGCTCTATCCATGTTGTTGCAAATGGCAAGATTTCATTCCTTTTTATGGCTGAATAATATTCCATTGTATATATATACCACACCTTCTGTATCCATTCATCAGTCAGTGGACACTCGGGCTGTTTCCATAATTTGGCTATTGTAAATAATCCTGTAATAAACATAGGGGTGCATGTATCCTTTTGAATTAGTGTTTTTGTATTCTTTGGTAAATACCCAGTAATGTGATTGCTGGATCATAGGGTAGCTCTATTTTTAACTCTTTGAGGAACCTCCATACTGTTTTCCAGAGTGGCTGCACCAGTTTGCATTCTCACCAACAGTGCGCAAGGGTTCCTGTTTCTCCACGTCCTCGCCAACACTTATTATTTCTTGTGTTTTTGATTTTAGCCATTCTGGCAGGTGTGAGGTGATATCTCATTGTAGTTTTGATTTGCATTTTCCTGATGATGAGGATGTTGAGCATCTTTTCGTGTGTCTGTTGGCCATCTGGATGTCTTCTTTGGAGAAAAGTCTGTTCGTGTCTTCTGTCCATTTTTCAGTTGCATTATTTGATTTTTGGGTGTTGAGTTGTGTCAGTTCTTTATGTATTTTGGACATTAACCCTTTGTCAGATATGCCATTTGTGAATATCTTCTCCCATTCAGTAGGCTGCCTTTTAGCTTTGTTGATTGTTTAGAGGGACCTACTATAAATCACAGTTCTTTCATTTACCAGCTGTGGGACTCTGGGCAGATTACCATTTGGAGCCCCATTTCCCTCCTATGTAAAATAGGGCTAATCATAATGATAGCGCTGAGCTCACAGAGTCATTCTTCTGAGAATTAAGTGAGATGACACATATGTCAAAGGCATGTGGCAAGTAGGCAGCAAAAGTAACTAAGTCTCAGTTTCCTCACCTGTAAAAAAAATGGAGGTGGCAACACTGAGTGAATAGGGTGGTTTTCGGGGTTAAATCAGATAATCTACGTAGTCCAATGTCTAGCAGATATTAAGTGCTCAATAAGTGGTAGCTATTGTTATTAGGCACGATGATGGCAACAGTGAGCACCCAATAAATGTTATTGAATGACCAACTAACTAGTGGGTCCAAAGTATTTGTATTCAGGAGTTCAGAGGGGAAAATCCACCAACTTTAGCTTGACATTATAAAGTGAACATGGAACTGTCCCTAACTAAAAAGTTTTGGTATCTTATATATACTGAAACTTTTTCAGAATTTCCTGTTATTTAGTAACTACTAGCCCTAAGCCATTACATAAATACAGTTTAGAGTGCGTGTAAAAGTTACTAAGCAAGATGGGGAAATGGTCCTGCTGGCTACTTTTCTCCATCAATAAATAACCCATCATTTGATGAAGCAACAATTTCATTTCCTAAGAAAATACCAGACAGGACATCGTCCAGAACTTTAAAAAGCCCTGTTTGGTAAGCCTTTGGTAAATATATATTTAGGTAATGATAAACCATGAACTTAGGCCAAATTCACAATCCCCTTTCTGCTTCTGTGGCTGTAGTTACACAAAGAAATGAGGGGGGAATGTTCAAAGAGACCAGAGACCTTAGTCTAGCATTGGACCATTTCCTTCTGTGGCTCTTTCCCAGCTAGGCTAATGGCATCCATATAAAATTGGCTTTCAGAAAAGTCATGTAGCAGGCCAACTTTATCTTTGCCTCCTTGTAGCTTTTCTTTCCACTCTGCTCTGCTCTGGGTCCCTAGCATCTTTGTGCTGTCCTCCTGTCCCCCCAGATCCCTCCCTGCAATGTCCTGTACGGAGTCACTTTCCAGGGCAGAGAGAGTCTATGCCTTCCCTCCCATCAAAGCTGACCTGTCTGGTAGGTCTAGGTCAATCCTCCAGGGCTCTGCTGTTGGTTTCTTTTCTTTTTTTTAAAGATTTTATTTATTTATTTATTTGAGAGAGAGAGAATGTGCAGCGGGAGGAGCGGAGAGAGGGAGAAACAAACTCCCCACTGAGCAGGGAGCCTGACGCAGGATTTGACCCCAGGACCCTGGGATCATGACCCAAGCCAAAGGCAGACGCTTAACCGACTGAGCCCCCCAGGCACCCTGCTGTTGGTTTCTAAGACAACAGGAGATACAAGTATAATAGTTTAGCTACTTCCCACTGTCTCAACTTTGACATTCTCACATGTTCAATTCATTGCCTCGGAGAACAGGTTCAGGAGCTCCTCTGTGAGCTAGGAGTCCTAGGTTTCTCAGAACTGGGGTGTTGTTGCTGCATGAAATCCATGGTAGCTACCAACTGAGCATTCTACCCACAGCAGTGTGTTGGCTTGTGGGGTGCTTGTCCAGACAGAGCAAAGCACCTGCTCCCTGAAGTCAACCGGGGCAAGAGTAGGGTAATGGGTGAAATGAAGGAACGTGGGGAGAACAACAAGACCACCCTCCCAGGAGTAGTGTGATGATTAAATGAAGTCATCCATGGAAAGCGTTCATGGCCATGCCTGGCACAGTGTAAGTGTCCAGGAAATGTTAGCTGTTCTTATTCCCAACCACTGAAGATAGGATGGTCGGCTGGCAAGGATTTAGATCCAACATGTTTCTAGTGTACAAATGGTGCCTCCCACAGAGCTCCTCCTTGGGAGCCCACTCACTTTGTCTCTTTTGAGCAGTGCTTACTCCATGCAAGGACCGTACCTAGGTTCCTGATCCCTCCTTTTCCCCAACCACACAGCCTCTCTTGCCTGCTTGCTGCTAACCCCATTTACCATCCATACTAAAAGCCCTGCTGTCTTTTTTTTCTCATTATCACCCGTAAGTCAAATACTGGCAGCAAATATGTGCTATGGACATATTTGTTTGGCTCACATGGTAATTTTTTTTTTTTAAGATTACAGTTGGTTGACAACATTTAAGAGTCAGGAGATACTCTATTAAAAGTTGGAATTTGAGCTTTTTTTTTTTCCAACTCCTAAAATCCAGCAACACGGGTCCAAATTCTAGTTGGCAAACATTTGTTGCTTCTAAATGGTGCCTGCCCCTTTCAACCCAGCCATGCACTCTCTGGCTTGTGACTATTCCCAACAGACCTGCTTCACTCTCTTACTGACACTAACAATAAGCCCTTCAGGGCCCACCAGGGAGAGCGGCAGTGGCTTCTTCAAACTGGAGCCTGAATCCATGGCAATAGTAAACAGGTTTATCGGGGTGCCTGGGTGGCTCAGTTAGTTAAGCATCAGCCTTCGGCTCAGGTCATGATCCCAGGGTCCTGGGATTCAAGCCCCGAGTCAGGCTCCCTGTTCAGCGGGGAGCCTGCTTCTCCTTCTCCCTCTGCCACTCCCCCTGCTTGTGCTCTCTCTCTCTCTCTCAAATAAATAAATTAAAAATCTTAAAAAAAAAGAAAGAAAATAGGTTTATCTTCCATGGAGGTCAGGGAAGGGGCTCAGTGTTCACAAAATTCAATCACCTAACTCTACTTCTTGAACGTAAGAGATGTTCCTTCCATCCTAGGGAAGAGAAAAAATATTCCTTTCATCCTGGAGAAGGTTGCCCTTCGCTGACAAGGGCCAAATGATCCCTCCTAATGGAGGACGGGAACACACACACACACACACACACACACACACACTGAATGTTCTCATCCTGCTGTAAACTCATCTCTCCTTAAACAAGGAAGTCCACATGTGTCTATTTCAACTAAGTGGTCTTTCTTGCCCAACAACTAAGGCTTTGTCTGTGGAGTTTATAGGGCCATGTGTTATTCAAATACTTTGGGCTGCTTTGTGGATACACTGCTGGGCATTCTCCCAGAAAACATTCTGGAAGCTCTCTAAGAGCCTACAGGGTGGGATGGAGAGAACACTGAATGTTAACTCAGCCAGTCTTCTCCAGAGGGGCAGTCAGCATCTGGAAGAAGCAGGGCAGCTGCAAACCCAGCCCAGTGGCCAGGCGTGGCTGTCGGAGTGCAAAGTGTCTGCAGCTTGCTTGAAGTCTAAAGAAGAAAAATAGCTGATCAGTTCTTCCGAGCTTGGGGGTAATGATCAAAAACACTCACGCAGCTTAGTACAGGCCAGGCAGGCGCTGTTCCATGATCTCACAAAAATCCGATGAGAGAGGTCCCGTTATTATCTGCATTCTTATCAGTGAGGAACCAGACGCACCAGAGGTTAACTAGCTAAGGCTCTGAAACCAAATCGCCTGAAGGCAAGGATCCTAACCCTGGCAGGGGGCCTGCGGTGTGCACTCCTAACCACTCCACCCTGTTGCTCAGTAAGGGCAAGGGACCACCTGCGTCAGCATCACCTGGGAACTCCTTAGAAATGCACATTTCGGGCCCCACCCAGACTGTCTGAATTGGAAACTCTGTGGATGGCACCCAGAAATCTGTTTTTTAGCAAGCCCTCCAGGTGACTCTGATTCAAGCCTCTGCTTGAGAACCACACCCTAGGGGGTAAGGGCTCCCAACAATTGCAATAGAGCTCTGCAGGTCACCTGCAGAGGGCAGAGGGCTGGCAGAAAATGCGGTCAACTGAATAATAATTGAAAGGCATGGGGGCCGGGATGACTTCCCACCAGCTGGTCCTAGTGCCTGTGATTCCATTATTAGCCATCATTCCTTTGGATTGTGAAGGCCTTAGGATTGAGAAGATGCATTTATTACAATGCAAATGCCCCTGGTAAAAGGAATGCCACAAGCCAATTCTTTACAGAATCTTCTGGAGAGTGACCAACCATTTCTGTTTGCCTGGGACTGAAGGGTTTCTGGAGACGCAGGACTTCTCTGTTTTGAAACAGAGACGGTCTCTCCAACATTCAAATTTGCCCAGGACTGAGGCGGTTCCTGGGAGACAGGATTTTTGGTGCTAAAAACAGAAAGTCCTGGGGAAGCCTGGATAAGCTGGACATCATGGACTGGACACAGCAGGCCACATCGATGACTTGGAAGCCACACAGCTAAAGATCTCCCAACTTGAAACATGACTTCTACAGGACATTTTTCAGGATCAACATTTGCCCAACTTCAGCACGCGGGTGGAGGTAAGGTTCTGCATCCAGAACAGACCTGAGGGGTTATTAGGACACATAACTCCACAGCACCAGACACTCCCATGAACTTTAGCGCTGAAAGATAAAGGGTTAAAGAATTATGCTCCCCCTAAATTACACAAATGGCAGTGCGTGTGGGAGGCAGGCGATGATGCCTCCATGTGCAGTTATGGTAACAAAGCCTTAAAGCCAAGGGGCAAAATGCTGCTTACGG
>NW_027685453.1:0-14647 GCF_054177405.1 Leptonychotes weddellii | reverse complement strand
AAAAAAAAAAAGAAAAATCTATAAGCTTTAGTTTTGGTTCTAATAAAAGTAGTTTTACGTAACTATTGAACCTTTTATTTTATTTATTTATTTTATTTAAGATTTTATTTATTTGACACAGAGAGACACAGCGAGCGAGGGAACACAAGCAGGGGGAGTGGGAGAGAGAGAAGCAGGCTTCCCACAGAGCAGGGAGCCTGGTGCGGGGCTCGATCCCAGGACGCTGGGATCATGACCTGAGCCGAAGGCAGATGCTTAATGACTGAGCCACCCAGGCGCCCCTATTTTATTTATTTTTTATTATTTATTTATTTATTTAAAAAAATTTTTTTTTAAAGATTTTATTTATTTGACAGAGAGAGACACAGCGAGAGAGGGAACACAAGCAGAGGGAGTGGGAGATGGAGAAGCAAGCTTCCTGTGGAGCAGGGAGCCCGATGCAGGGCTCGATCCCAGGACCCTGGGATCATGACCCGAGCCAAAGGCAGACGCTTAACGACTGAGCCACCCAGGCACCCTTTTATTTATTTTTTAAAGATTTTATTTATTTATTTATTTGAGAGAGAGAGATCATGGGCAGGGCGGATGGACAGAAGGAGAAACAGGCTCCCCACTGAACAGGAGCCCAGTGTGGAGGACTCGATCCCAGGACCCTGGGATCATGACCTGAGCCAAAGGCAGACGCTTAACTGACTGAGCCACCCAGGTACCCTGAACCTTTATTTCATAAAGAAGAGGTTCATGTCAAATAATGAAGGACATATATTTTATTGGTGAAAATTTTTTAACTTCATTTTTAATATTTGATTAAGTCTCAGTTTATTGTATCCTTAATAACCACTGTATTTTTGACATCCAGACTGGTTTGGAGGGAAATACCAAATTACAACGGTATGTGTCATAGGGTAATTGAAGACACTGCATATGCTAAATACTGAGGAACTTGTTAGGCTTTAGGCCAATATGGGTAATAGAACTAGAAACTGAGAACTACTGCTCCCCAATCAAGAGGCACTCAAAGCCTTAAGCTTGTCATTTCATCTTGCTATTGACAAACTTGAAATATACAGGACCATCTCTTTAGGATCGTTGCTTTGGGAATAATTTTCTGTGTTCTGTTAAGTGCTTTTACCTTCAATTTAGGTGTTTGTTTTTAAACTTCAGTAGGTTAAAAATGAGCTAAAAGAAACTTTGGAAAATTCTTACCTGCTCCCTGTGTAATCTTGAAATTATAGGATTGTTTTATTACTGGAGGTCATCACATCTAGACCTTTTAATTTGAATATAAACAGGATTGAAGAGATTAAATTTGTTTGTAGTCACATGTGTGATAGAATCCAGGGCATTTGAATACCAGTTTAGTGTTCTTTTTTCCACCTTTACAAAAAAACCCAGAGCATTTCGTGGTATAACTTGTAAGGGCTTTTTGGTTCATTGTCTTTGGGAGAGAGCTAAAGTTACAACAGTTACATACCTAGAAGAGCCTAAAATAGGAAGATCTTCCATCGGGAATTAAGAGATTACAGAATTGCTTACCAGTAAGGACTTTCGTGTACTTTTGTTTTAGTAATGCAGTGATTTTTAGCTTTTAAATCTGCATTTAGCAGACTATTTCTTGGTAGATTTTATAAACACACCCACCCACCAACCCACCCACACATCCCAAATGTGTTGCTCAGTGCCTCCTTCATGTTTCATGTACTCTTAGTTGATATTAATAAAGAGTATTTTTTACCCACATTTTCTACCCACAGTGCTCATTTCCGGTTATATTTTTTACATCAGTTTTGTGCCCAGAGTAGACATTTCCAGTTTCGTGTCTGACCATGTTCCTAACACTATAGTTAGGCAGCATTACTTTTATAAGTTATTTTGTTTTTATGCATTCACTCGTTCATTTACATACTATATGCATGTGTTAAAGTAAAAGGTACAAGAGGATGTACAGTGATCTGTCTTTTTCCTGCAGTTGTCTTCTCCTTTTATCTATCTAGTAGCTATCCCTGTTAACAGTTTGTTACAAAATCTTCCAAAGTAATTTTGAGGTATATGTAGCAAGTTTATATACTGTAGATGTGCATATGTTCCTATTTTTGTTACTTTTCACATACACAGTAATATTTTATACATTGTTTTGTACTTTGCTTTTTTTGACTTGACAATGTATCTTGGAGATCCTAAATAATAGTTGCATAATACGCATTGTATGTATATTTCATGGTTTACTTTAACTAGTCCTCTACTTAATAGATGTGTGGTTTCCAGATTTTGGCTATTGCAAAAGGTGCTTCGTTGAATAACCTTATGCACATGTGTTCACATATGTGTAGGGATAGATTCATGGAAGTGGAATTGCTTGGTCAAAGTATGTGCACTATTACTGTATGAATATGGTTGTTTTACTCACATCAACACTTGTATTATGGTTTTTGCTTTTGTTTTTAAGATTTTATTTTTTAGAGAGAGTGAGTGCACAAGTGGGGGTGGGGCATGGGGAGAGGGACAAGCAGACTCCTTGTGGTGTGGGGAGCCCAGTGAGGGGCTCCATCCCAGGACCCTGAGATCATGACCTGAGACGAAGTCAGACACGCAACCGAGTGAGCCACCCAGGCACCCCTGCTTTTTTTTTTTTTTTTTAAAGATTTTATTTTAAGTCATCTCTATACCCAATCTTGGGCTTGAACTAACAACCTAAGAGATCAAGAGTCGCTTCTCCACCGACTGAGCCAGCCAGGTGCCCCTGGATTTTGCTTTTTTGAGTGATGTTGCTTCTCAGTAAGTGATGAGGAGTCATTCTGGTTTTTTTTTTTTTTAGGATTTTATTTATTTATTTTAGAGAGAGAATGAGAGCTCATGGGGGAAGGGCAGAGGGAGAGAGAGACAAGCAGACTCCATGCTCAGTGTGCAGCCGGGTGTGGGGCTTGATCCTAGGACCCTGAGACCATGATCTGAGCTGAAACCAAGAGTCAGATGCTCAACTGACTGAGCCACCCAGGCACTTAGAGGAGTCATTCTTCAGCATGAGTAATGAGGGGAATTTAAAATCACTAATTTGTCCCTTTTTGATAATTTTTATGGGATCTGTTTTTGCATAGTAAAATGTTATGCAGCTCATTGAATACCTTATGTAAGGTAGATCCTGAAAGGCAGTTCATTAGACTCTTGTTTCGTATAGGTAAAAAATTCAGATTTTAGGGCGCCTGGGTGGCTCAGTTGGTTAAGCGACTGCCTTCAGCTCAGGTCATGATCCTGGAGTCCCGGGATCGAGTCCCGCATCGGGCTCCCTGCTCAGCGGGGAGTCTGCTTCTCCCTCTGATCCTCCCCCCTCTCATGTGCTTTCTCTCATTCTCTCTCTCTCAAATAAATAAATAAAATCTTTAAAAAAAAAATTCAGATTTTAGTAAAAATTTATGAAGAATGTAAAAAATTTAGCAAAAGATTTTAGTAAAAACATATACTCATTTTTCCCTGGATTATTATAGTTGATTAAATTGTTTTCTGGCCTCTTATCCCTGTGTTACCTTTCATAGGATAATTTATTTTTCTAAAATTCAGACTTCCTTACTTACATTTCTGGGATGATTCATCATTGTCTCCAATGCTAGTGTTATACTTTTTGGACCCCATGGGGTATCTGATGAAAGTTGTATACTCTTTTCCCAGAAAAAATGTAAATATTCATATTAGAATTCTTGCAACTTGAGGTAGGGGGTGTCATTGAAATCCCTTTGCCTGTTTACGTATCCATAGACCCCAGGTAAGTCTCACTGCATTATTTGATAGATTTAGCATGTCTTTAGCTTGTCTAGGTTGGCATAACATGAATTTCAGAATCTATCTCCACTATATGAACTTAGGTTTTCAGCTTTTTCCTCTGCTGCTCCCTCTTAACACTTACCCTGTCCATGAACCACTTTTAAAAACTCAAGTGCACCTAAAACGAATACAGTGTTATATGTCCGTCGTGTCTCAATTAATACAAAAACCTTTTACTCCTATTGCTGTTTCCTTTGCTTGGAATCCCTCTTCTTCCCCTTTTCCAGTTGGTATATTCCTTCTTTTATCACTGCATAAATTAATTTACCTGAAACTTTTCTGTTTTACATCTGTGCTTCCCCACTCATTAATTCTTTTTTTTTTTTTTTTTAAAGATTTTATTTATTTATTTGAGAGAGAGAGAATGAGAGACAGAGAGCATGAGAAGGAGGAAGGTCAGAGGGAGAAGCAGACTCCCTGCTGAGCAGGGAGCCCGATGCGGGACTCGATCCCGGGACTCCGGGATCATGACCTGAGCCGAAGGCAGTCGCTTAACCAACTGAGCCACCCAGGCGCCCCCACTCATTAATTCTTGTTTCTTCCCATAGCATTCCCTCATAGCATTTTAAAAATAATCCTTCAGTATGCATTTAATAAGGCCACTAGATTATCACATACTTACTGAGTACCTACTGGGTTCCAGGTCTAGTTTTGTTTGTTTGTTTTGGTGTTAAAATATGCTTGACATAAAATTGACCATTTTAACTTTTTTTTTCTTCCAGTGTAGTTAACATTTTTAAGTATACACTTGTTTGATATTAAATACGTTAACAGTGTTGTATAACCATCTATCTCCAGAACCCTTTCAGCTTTTCTTTTTTTTTTAATTTAATTTAATTTTTAATTTTTTTTAATTTTTATTTTTTAAAATTTTTTTTTAAAGATTTTATTTATTTGAGAGAGAGAATGAGATAGAGAGAGAGCATGAGAAGGGGGAGGGTCAGAAGGAGAAGCAGACTCCCTGCTGAGCAGGGAGCCTGATGCGGGACTCGATCCCAGGACTCCGGGATCATGACTTGAGCCGAAGGCAGTCGCTTAACCAACTGAGCCACCCAGGCGCCCCTAGATCAGTATTTTTCATGAATATGAATGCAGACATTCTCAACAGAATAGTCCGTTGAATCTAATGGTGAATAAAAAGAATTATATACATTATGACAAAGTGGGGTTTATTCCAGGTATGCAAGCCTGGTTTATTACTTAAAAATGAACTAATGTACTTCATTACATCATATGCGTTTATGAAGAAAATTTATGTTAATGGATTAATAAATCGTGCATTATATTAATACATGCAGAAAAGCAACTGACAACATTCAATATCTATTCATGATAAAAATGTTCAACAAAGCAGACATAGAGGGGGACTTCCTCAGGTTGATACGGCACATCTACAAAACCCCCACACTCACTTGATAGAAATTATGGGGTGCTTGGGTGGCTCAGTCGGTTAAGCGTCTGACTATGGCTCAGGTCATGATCTTGGAGTCCTGGGATCAAGCCCTGTGTCTGGCTCCCTGCTCAGCGGGCAGTCTGCTTGTCCCTCTCTCTCTGCCCCTCCATCTGCTCATGCTCGCTCCCTTTCTTGCTCTCTCAAATAAATAAATAAAATCTTAAAAAACATAGTGAGAAATTAGACGCTAATATCTGGAACAAGGCAAAGATGTCCACGCTTGCCACTCCTTTTCAGCATTGTCCTGGAAGTCCTAGAGAATGCAGTAATACAAGAAAAGGAAATAAAAGATATACAGATTGGGAAGGAAGAACTAAAATTGCTTTTGTTCATAGATGATGTGATTGTCTATGTAGAAAATTTCATGAATCAACAAAAATCTTCTGTAACTGATAAGTGATTATATTATAGCAGGGTTTCAGAATACAAGGTAAATATACAAAAGCCAGTTGCTTTCTTATATACCAGCAATGAACAATTCAAATCTGGAATTAAAGCAATGCCATCTATATTAGCACCCCCCCCCCAAAAATACAGTGACTTAGGTTTCATCCAAAAAAAGTGTACAGGATCTACATGAGGAAAACTCTTTGGAGTTTCCTGTAAAACTCTTTGAAGGAAATCAGAGAATACCTAAATAAATGGAAAAATATCTCCATATGCATGGACAGGAAGATTCAATATTGTCAAGATGTCAGTTCTTTTCAATTTGATTTGTAGATTCAGTGTGAGCCCAGTCAAACTCCCAGCAAGTTATTTTATGAATATTGATAAAGTTCCTTTTACTCAGGTAGATATTATCAGTGGCTACTAAGGGTTGATTGCTGGAAAACAGAATATTCACACATTTCTAAGGCATTACCTAAGGTATTAAACATTTTAGATATACACAAAAGTTGAAAGAAGTTAATAAATACCATATACTTGCCTCCTAGATTCAACATTTGTTACAATTTTACGGTATTTTGTTTTTCTGTTAGTTTGCTAGGGCTGCCATAACACAACTGAGTGGCTTAAACAATAGTCACTTACTGTCTTACAGTTCTAAAGATTAGGTGACTGAGATCAAGGTGTCAGTAGGGCCTTGTTCCCTCTGATGGTGTTAGGGAAGAATCTGTTCCAGACCTCTCTCCTAGTTTCTGGTAGTTCCTTTGCTTGTGCCAATGTAACTCCATTCTTTATGTGTGTCCAAATTTCTCCTTTTTATGAGGACACACCAATCCTATTGAATTATAGACTCATCCTATTCCATATGACTTCATCTTAACTAATGACATCTGCAATGTCCCTATTCCCCAATAAGGTACTGAGGGTTAGGACTTCAGCATAGGGATTTTGAGGAGGGGAGGTAATTAAACCCGTAACATTCTGTCTCTGCATTCATACATACGTATATACATATTTTTTGACTATTTGAGAGTAATTGCAGGCATCATTACATCATACTTCATTCAGCATGCAGTAGCAACATGCAGTATCACATCTAAGAAAATTTGCCATAATTCCCTGTTATTACATAATTGCTGGTCTACATTCAAATGGTCTTTGATAGATTTTTTTTTCAAACCCCAGGACCTAATAATAAAGGTTTATGTGTTCCATTTGGTTGTTTCCTTGATCTTGTTTATTTAGAGCAGTCATCCTGCTTTTTAATTTTTCATACACACACTTTTTATTTTTTTATTTATAAAATAAAATTGTCTTTTTAAAGATTTCATTTATTTAACAGAGAGATCGAAAGAGAGTACAAGTAGGCAGAGTAGCAGGGAGAAGGAGAAGCAGGCTCTCCGCCGAGCAGGGAGCCTGAGGTGGGGCTCGATCATGACCCGAGCCGAAGGCAGCGGCTTAACCAACTGAGCCACCCAGGCGCCCCAAGATTTCTTTTTTACCTAATTTTTTTTTTTAAAGATTTTATTTATTTATTTGACAGAGAGAGACACAGCGAGAGAGGGAACACAAGCTGGGGGAGTGGGAGAGGGAGAAGCAGGCTCCCCGCAGAGCAGGGAGCCCGATGTGGGACTCGATCCCAGGACTCTGGGATCACGACCCGAGCCGAAGGCAGTCGCTCAACGGACTGAGCCACCCAGGCGCCCCCCAAGATTTCTTTTTTTAATTTATTTGAGAGGGAGAGAGAGTGCACAAGCAGGGGGAAGGGGCAGAAGGAGAAGGAGAAGCAGACTCCCTGCTGAGCAGGGAGCCCTAAGTCAGGCTGGATCCGATGCCAGGCTGGATCCGAGGACCCTGGGATCACGACCAGAGCCGAAAGCAGACGCTTAACTGAGTCACCCAGGAGCCCCTCTTTTTTTTTCTTTTTTTAAGATTTATTTATTTGAGAGAGAGAATCGCGCGAGAGAGACTCGCGACTCGTGCGTGATGCGCGTGCACGCGCACAAGTGTGTTAATGGGGGGAGGGGCAGAGAGAGGGAGACAAGCAGACTCCCTGCCCAATACAGAGTCTAGCACTGGGGCTTCATCTCACAACTCTGAGATCATGACCTGAGCCAAAATCAAGAGTCGGAAGTTTAATGGACAGAGCCCCCCAGGTATCCTCATACACTCTTTTTAAGACGTTCTCAGAGGAGTATTTCGATAGCAGATCAAGTCTCTGTGCTCTGCCAACCTGTTGAGCGGTAGTTGAAACCACCATTTGCTTTCTCTGTCCAAGAGTCTTAACAAAGAAGACATGTCTCTTGATGATAGTTAAGAGGGCTATTAACATTAATTAATTGTCTCTGTTACAGTTATTCCGGCAAGTGAACTTTATCTCTTTGTGTATCTCAAGGATTGTCTTCCCCACCCCCCCAAAAGGTTTATTTTGTATGTGCAACAGGTATTCTGTATTTTAAGTTTAGACTATCTGGAACATGCCCTTTCTTTCTTCTTCTTCTTTTTTTTAAAGAGTTTTATTTTTATTTATTTATTTTTTTAAGATTCTATTTATTTATTTGACGAGAGAGACAGCGAGAGAGGGAACACAAGCAGGGGGAGTGGGAGAGGGAGAAGCAGGCTTCCCACCGAGCAGGGAGCCCGATGCGCGGCTTGATCCCAGGACGCTGGGATCATGAACTGAGCCAAAGGCAGACGCTTAACGACTGAGCCATCCAGGCGCCCCTGGAACATACCCTTTCAATTTGGTGAAAATTCTCTTAGCTCATTCCTTGTAATATACAAACAGAAAAATTAATGTTCTGTGAGCAGATACTTTGCTGATCCTCCGTACTGCATAATGTTTTTTCCTTTGTAACTAAGTATCTTGGAGGTGATACTTTGAAATTATGTAAACATACTGCTTTCAAACGTTTGTCCACTAATTTTAGCATCCATTGGTGGAACCTGTATGCAGCAAGTATTATTGGGTGTTCCAATGGTGATTTTCTGTTAGTATATATTTTAATGTATATCTTTGACAATTTTTATATGTGCCAGGCGGCATGCAGGACAGTGGAAATACAGAGATTAAAAACATTCAGTCCTGCGGCGCTGGGTGGCTCAGTTAAGCATCTTCCTTTGGCTCAGGTCCTGATCCCAGCGGGGAGCCTGGTTCTCCCTTTCCCCCTGCCCCTCCCCCACTGTGCACGTGTGTGTGCCCGCGCGCATGCGCGCACGCTCGGGCATGCATGCTCTCTTTCAAATAAAATCTTTAAGAAAAAATAAAAACATTCAGTCCTTGCTTACATGGAAACTGTGATTTAGGCAGAAAGATAGACATGTGGCTTTTTACCAGTGAGATACATGTTTTCTAGGATTATGCATAGTATATTTTGGGAGTGCAAAGACTGCTGAATAAATTGAGCATAATAAATAAGCATAAATTAACAAAAATAATTTAGAACATCAGTATAGGACTCTACTAATAATGGTTGTGAGAGTATCTGGCAAAGTTGGAGATTTCAGAAGAGTATTTTATTTTATTTTTTATTTTTATTTTTTTTTAAGATTTTATTTATTCAGGACAGAGAGGGAGAGAGGCAGAGGGAGAAGCAGGCTCCCAAGGAGGAGGGAGCCCGATGCGGGACTCGATCCCAGGACCCTGAGATCATGACCTGAGCCGAAGGCAGATGCTTAACCATCTGAGCCACCCAGGTGCCCCAGAAGAGTATTTTAAAAAGAAAAACATCAGGGGCGCCTGGGTGGCTCAGTCGTTGAGCGTCTGCCTTCGGCTCAGGTCATGATCCCAGGGTCCTGGGATCAAGCCCCGCATCGGGCTCCCTGCTCCACGGGAAGCCTGCTTCTCCCTCTCCCACTCCCCCTGCTTGTGTTCCCTCTCTCGCTGTCTCTCTCTGTCAAATAAATAAATAAATAAATAAAATAAAATACCTGAAAGGACCAAAAAAAAAAAAAGAAAAACATCACTCCTACCTTCTTATAAAAGTAATGCATATCTGTCGTGGATAGCTTGGAAAAGCTGAAGGTATAAGGAAGACAGCCAAATATTACTGTAACTCCCATGCTTTGTTACTTTTTTTTAATGTTCCTTTCCATTTTGGGGAGCTTTTTTTGTTGTTTTGTGGAACGTTTCATGAATTTGCATGTCATCCTTGTGCAGGGACCATGCCAATCTTCTCTGTATTGTTCCAGTTTTAGTATATGTACTGCTGAAGCAAGCACCTATTTTTTGGCTTTTGCACAAAAGTATACGGTTCTTTTAAAGTAATTGTAATTGTTTACAATCTGATTTTTCCACTTAACATTGGATCATGTAGTTTAAAATAGTTCAAGATTTTTAGTGATTATATAAAATTTCATGTTATAGATATGCAGAAGTTATTAGTTATTTCTCTCTGGTTGCTTATGCCTGTGAACTTGACTGAAAGACTTTTTGCAAAACAAAATATTTTATTTGTCTATATTGATCTCTCTTAAATCATAGCATGGTTTTCTGAAATTTATTTTTTAAAAAGATTTATTTATCTGAGAGAGAGCGCACAAGCAGTGGGGAGGGGCAGAGGGAGAGGGAGAAGCAGGCTCCCTATTGAGCAGGGAGCTCGATGTGGGTTTGATCCCAGGACCCCGAGATCATGACTTAGCCAAAGGCAGACGCTTAACCAACTGAGCCACCCAGGCACCCTTAGTTGTCCTTAATCTTATTCCTTCCTTTAGAGATCAAAGTGTCAAAAATTTCTCCAGCATAGGCAAGGAAGTTATCAGAGCCTTAAATAGAGGCCGACTTAGCTTTCCTAGTTTCTTGTTCTTTGTGCTCTAGTGATACCATATCCCCTACCCCCAAGATTTAGGTGTTCTGTGGAGGCATTGCAAATAGGTGTTACAAATAGTATTAGAGTGGTACAACTTTGCTGTATATCTTTTTTCCCCCAAAGATTTTTTTAATTTATTTCAGAGAGAGGGTGCCTGGGTGGCTCAGTTGGTTAAGCGACTGCCTTCGGCTCAGGTCATGATCCTGGAGTCCCGGGATCGAGTCCCGCATCGGGCTCCCTGCTCAGCAGGGAGTCTGCTTCTCCCTCTGACCCTCCCCCCTCTCATGTGCTCTCTCTCATTCTCTCTCTTAAATAAATAAATAAAATCTTAAAAAAAAATACTATATTTCAGAGAGAGAGAGAGAGCGAGCATAAGCAGGGGGAGTGGCAGAGGGAGAGGTAGAAGTAGGCTCCCCACTGAGCAGAGAGCCCGACTCTATCCCAGGACCCTGGGATCATGACCTGAGCCGAAGGCAGATGCTTAACCGACTGAGCCACCCAGGTGCCCCCAGTATTTAACCTTTTATTAATAATCAAGAAAACTAAAATAGAGCCTAGAAGAAGTGTTTTTTTTTTTCCCCCCAAGGCAGCAAAGATTCTTTTTACTTAAAGCTTTATGTACAATGATGATCAGTGCGATTTGAGTTTTAGTAGGATATGTTTTAAAACACTTCAAATATGTGGGGCGCCTGGGTGGCTCAGTCGGTTAAGCATCTGCCTTCGGCTCAGGTCATGATCCCAGGGTCCTGAGATAGAGCCCTGTCGTATCGGGGCTCTCTGCTCAGCAGGGAGTCTGCTTCTCCCCCTCCTGCTGCCCTTCCCCCCTGCTTGTGTGCTTGCTCTTTCTTTCAAATTAAATAAATAAAATCTTAAAAAAAAACCAACAATCAAAAAACCAATTCAGGGCGCCTGGGTGGCTCAGTTGGTTGGGTGACTGCCTTCGGCTCGGGTCATGATCCTGGAGTCCCGGGATCGAGTCCCGCATCGGGCTCCCTGCTCAGCGGGGAGTCTGCTTCTCCCTCTCCCGCTCCCCCCTTTTGTGCTCTCTCTCTCTCAAATAAATAAATAAAATCTTTAAAAAAAAACAAAACAAAAAAAACCCAATTCAGATATCCAGCAACGAGACATGTTTTAAAGGTAAACCGTCCAAGCAGTTTTTATTCATTAATATTCATAAATACACACAGCAGCTTCATTAGAGATTTCAGTTCCTCTTCAGTTCTAGAAGGGAGGGGGGTGGGGGATGGGGTAACTGGGTGATGGGTATTAAGGAGGGCATGTGTTGTGATGAGCACTGGGTGTTATATGCAACTAATGAATCATTGAACACTACATCAAAAACTAATGATGTACTATGTGTTGGCTAATTGAACATAATAATAAAAAAATAAAAATAAAAATAAAAACCTCAGTGTTCATCATCAGTAGGAATAAAGAAATTTTCTCTACCATAGTAGCAATAAGAAAGTAAAATTAGCAATAATTACCTAATATTAATTCTTATTCTGTTTATCTGACATAGGTAGGTAAATTCTGTTTACCTAATTTTTTTTTAAAAGATTTTATTTATTTATTTGACACAGAGAGATAGAGAGGGAACACAAGCAGGGGGAGCGGGAGAGGGAGAAGCAGGTTTCCTGCCGAGCAGGGAGCCCTGTGCCAGGACCCTGGGATCGTGACCTGAGCCGAAGGCAGACGCTTAACGACTGAGCCACCCAGGCGCCCCTATTTACCTAATTTTATTTACCCAGTTTACCAAATTGAACTCTATAAATTCAGTAAATTATTTTGTATAACTTTTTTTGCACTATATTTTTAAAATTGAGGTATAGTTGACATAATATATCATTTTCATGTGTACAACATAATGGTTTGATACTTGTATATATTGCAAAATGATCACCACAAATTTAGTCAACAGCCATCACCTTACATAGTCACAAAGTTTTTTTTCTTGTGATGAGAACTTTTAATATCTGCTCTCTTAGCTACTTTCAGATGTGCACTACAGTATTACCATTATTTTTTATTTTTATTTTTTTTAAAGATTTTATTTATTCATTTGAGAGACAATGAGATAGAGAGCATGAGAGGGGGGAAGGTCAGAGGGAGAAGCAGACTCCCTGCCGAGCAGGGAGCCCGATGCGGGACTCGATCCTGGGACTCCGGGATCATGACCTGAGCCGAAGGCAGTCGCTCAACCAACTGAGCCACCCAGGCGCCCTATTTTTTAAAGATTTTATTTATTTATTTGACAGAGAGAGCACGAGCAGGGGTAGGAGCAGGGGGAGCAGAGGGAGAGGGAGAAGCAGACTCCCTGCTGAGAAGAGAGCCTAACGTGGGGCAGACACTTAACCCACTGAGCCACCCAGGCACCCTGCAGTACAGATTTATTAATTAGAGTCACCACAGTGTCCATTACATCCCCATGACTTATTTATTTTATAACTAGAAATTTGTACCTCTTGATCCCCTTCCCCCATGTCTCCCACCTCCATCCCCCGCCTCTGGCAACCACCAATCTGTTTTCTTAAGTTTATGGGTGTGGCTATTTTTGTTTGTTTTTAGACTCCACATAGAAATTTCACCTATACAGTATTTGTTTTTCTCTGTCTGACTTATTTCACTTAGCATAATGCCCTCAAAGTTGTCAAAAATGGCAAAATTTCATTCTTTTTTATGGCCAGATAATACTGCAGTGCTTAATTCACACATGCACACTTTCTTTATCCATATATCTGTTAATGGACACTTGGGAGGTTGTAAACATGGGGTGCATATCTTTTTGATAGTAGTTTTGTTTTTTTCAGAGAAATACTCAGAAGTAGAATTGCTGGATCATAGAGTAGTTACTGTTTTTAATATTTTGAGGAATTCTATACTGTTTTCCATAGTGGCTTCACCAATTTACATTCACACCAACAGTGTACAAGGTATCCCTTTTCTCTACATCCTTGCTGACACTTGTTTAAAAAAAATTTTTATTTTTTTTAAATCAGGGTTCCAGGGCGCCTGGGTGGCTCAGTTGGTTAAGCATCTGCCTTCAGCTCAGGTCATGATCCCAGAGTACCGGGATCAAGCCCCGAGGTTGGGCTCCCTGCTCAGCGGGGAGCCTGCTTCTCCCTCTCCCGCTCCCCCTGCTTGTGCTCTCTCTCTCTCTGTCAAATAAATAAAATATTAAAAAAAAAAATTAGGGTTCCATCAAGGTTAGTTATGTCTCTTTAGTCTCATAATCTAGACTAAGTATCCCTTTCCTCTTTTCCTCTCAGTATTGCATAAGCACATGTGAAAGGACACCTGTTTTTTTTGACAGTCGTATTTTCCATTTAAAATTAATTTTGGGGGTGTGGTGGGAGGCTCAGTCAGTTGAGTGTCCAACTCTTGATTTCAGCTCAGATCATGATCTCAAGGTCCTGGGATCAAGCCCTGTGTCGGGCTCCCTGCTCTGCAGGGAGTCTGTCTCCTGCTCCCTCTGCCCCTCCCCCCACTTGCACTCCAGCACTCGCTTACTCTCAAAGAAATCTTAAAAAAAGTAAAATTAATTTTGATTAAAAGTATTTAAAGAAAAAGGTGTTCCAAATAGATTAGATGTTAGGTTTTTGCCTTGTGTATTTGAAATAATTAATGGTGAAGCTGACTGTCAGTTCTCTAAACATACTATATTGGACTGAATTCTCCATTTGGAGAGACCTATCATATGGATAGCACGCATGTTGTTTTTTAGTCTTACAGAGCTTCCAGTTAAAACTATCCCAGGTTTTTGGTGAAATCTCAATCCAACATAGAATAAGCAACTGAATTTATATTTTTGTCATTTATAAATGAATAATATCTGGTCATTAAAAGAGATCATATTATTGCTTTAGAGAGGTTATACATGTATGCTGGAATAGAAAAATATATTCTTAAAAACAAAACTGAATTTTGGCTTCTGTTTTCCAAGTTGAGTAAGAGGGTGAAATTTTACAGTGTTTTGTTTTTTTATTTTTTTTTTAAAGATTTTATTTATTTATTTGACAGAGACAGAGACAGCGAGAGCAGGAACACAAGCAGGGGGAGTGGGAGAGGGAGAAGCAGGCCTCCCGCCGAGCAGGGAGCCTGATGTGGGACTCGATCCCAGGACCCTGGGATCATGACCTGAGCCGAAGGCAGTCGCTTAACCAACTGAGCCACCCAGGCGCCC
>NW_027685452.1:0-367 GCF_054177405.1 Leptonychotes weddellii | reverse complement strand
AAGTGCTTGGCAAAATGAGTTTTTAGTTTTACCGAATCCAAAAGGTTTGAAAAATAGTTCAAGTTGTTTGAAGAACCCAGTGCACAGCTGGATTTTTCAGTGTTTGGTAGTATGAATCAACTCTGACCTCAGACACTGTGGGTTTCTGCTGCATTCAAAAGGTGAGTCAGGGGGCGCCTGGGTGGCTCAGTTGGTTGAGCGACTGCCTTCGGCTCAGGTCATGATCCTGGAGTCCCGGGATCGAGTCCCGCATCGGGCTCCCTGCTCGGCAGGGAGTCTGCTTCTCCCTCTGACCCTTCCCCCTCTCATGCTCTATCTCATTCTCTCTCTCAAATAAATAAATAAAATCTTTAAAAAAAAAAAAAAA
>NW_027685451.1:0-367 GCF_054177405.1 Leptonychotes weddellii | reverse complement strand
AGGAGAACATGCTAAGTGAAATAAGTCAAGCAGAGAAAGTCAATTATCATATGGTTTCACTTATTTGTGGAACATAAGGAATAGCATGGGGGACATTAGGAGAAGGAAGGGAAAAATGAAGGGGGGGGCATCAGAAAGAGAGATGAACTATGAGAGACTATGGACTCTGAGAAATAAACAGGGTTTTGGGGGGGGGATGGGTTAGCCCGGTGATGGGAATTAAGGAGGGCACGTATTGCATGGAGCACTGGGTGTTATACGAAAACAATGGATCATGGATCACCACATCAAAAACTAATGATGTATTGTATGGTGACTAACATAACATAATAAAATAAATAAATAAATAAATAAATAAATAAATAAA
>NW_027685450.1:0-367 GCF_054177405.1 Leptonychotes weddellii | reverse complement strand
TGTTGGGGAAGATATTTATAAGAAACTTTTTGAGTTTTTCTGTGAAACCATGTGATGATTTAAGATTCTCATTTAATTAAGTGTATCTTTCGCCCTTTTTACTCATATGAGCAAAATTATGAGTGATTTGTAAACATTTCAAAAATTCCCAAGATCAAAATACTGTCTTAGAATGCTTCTTGGTATAATTTATTAGGGTTTTAGCCCTGTGCCAAAGAAAGCTCAAAAAATAAAATAAAATAATAGACCAACATTTTTAATGTGAAACAGTATACATAATTTACCAAAATAAGGCTTTTAAGTTTCTTTGACCCTTACTTTGCACATTTTTTTTTCCAGCAAGCATATAGGCATTCAGCAGAAACTC
>NW_027685449.1:0-367 GCF_054177405.1 Leptonychotes weddellii | reverse complement strand
GCAAAGGCTGTGCCTCATTCACTGTCCTGTTCCTGGAGGGGCAGTGTGTGTGGTGGTTAGAAACATGCTGTTTGGACTCAGACTGCCTGAGTCTCAGCCTCCAATCTGCCACTAACTAGTTGTGTGACCTTGGGTGTGTTATTTAACCTCTCTGTAAATGGGGATTTTTATGACCTGATGGATTTGTTAGGTGGATAATAACAGTACCTAACTCATAATATTAAATGAAGTAATGCAGATAAGTCACTTAAAACTCATGGGAGTCTAGCATATCCTAAGTGCTTAATAAACATTCAGCCCTATTTCTTTTTTTTTCTCATCACTGTCATCCTCATCCTCATCCTCACCACCACCATTATCACCATCA
>NW_027685448.1:0-367 GCF_054177405.1 Leptonychotes weddellii | reverse complement strand
AATAAAATTGGAAATAGAAAACCAACAGGAATCAATGAAAGCAGAGCCAGTTCTTTGAAACTTTGAAACAGATCAAGAAAATTCACAAACAAGAAAGATACAAATTATTAGGACCAGAAAGGAAAGAAGGAACACCACTAATGACCACACCGAAATGAAAAGGACTATAGGAGAATTCTATGAGCTTTAGATGGCAATCAATTAGACAATGGATGATATGGACAAATTCTTAGAAAGACAGAAACTACCAAAGTTCACTTAAAGAAGAAAAAGACATTCCAAAGAGACCTGTAAAGAGGAGAGGTTGTTCCATTTGGGTAAAGAGCACAGAATCTCTTGCCATATAGATATCCAAAATATAAATGAA
>NW_027685447.1:0-367 GCF_054177405.1 Leptonychotes weddellii | reverse complement strand
CAAGATTCCTGAACTATACCCCCAAAACTTCTGAATCGGGATCCCTGGGGGTGGAACCTAGGAATGTGCATTTTAGCAAGCTCCCTGGGTGATTCATGAGTTTACTAAAGTTTAAGAATAGCTATTACACATAATATTGGCCAAAATTATATATATATATATGTATACATATATATATATATATATATATATATATATACACACGCATACACACACACACACACACACATACATACATATATAGGCAATCACGTATGCCTTGACTGAAGTAACCCGGAAAAGTCTCCTTAGCAGTTGTCCAGAGCTCCTCTGTGTACCAGAATTCAAACTCTTCTACTAGTGCAGACTGATCTTCCTCCATAATGGA
>NW_027685446.1:0-367 GCF_054177405.1 Leptonychotes weddellii | reverse complement strand
AGGACCTTGGGACCATGACCTGAGCCCAAGGCAGACACTTAATGACTGAGCTACCCAGTCGTCCCCTAAAAATGATATTTCTAAGTTGTCATAAAGGAGAGGGAAAAACGATAGCTATCAAAAAAATAGATCACATAATTGGTAATTTTTAGAGTTTTGGACACTCTTGCTAAAAGAAAGTCATGTATTTACATATAAACACAACTTTGCAGACAATTCCGGGACCCTGATGCCTAACTTCGAATTTCAGATTGCAATCTCCAGCTCATTTCCCAGCAATGCAAATAAATAATGTTGCTATTTTTATTCCACTTTGCCAAAGTTAATGAACCTTCCAGGAAGTCCTCTGTGCAGTTACACCCTTTAA
>NW_027685445.1:0-367 GCF_054177405.1 Leptonychotes weddellii | reverse complement strand
GTGCTCTGAATATATCCTGCCAGTCCTTTCTGGCCTGCCAGGTCTCTGTGGATAGGTTTGTTGCCAATCTAATGTTTCTACCCTTGTAGGTTACATATCTCTTCTCCCGAGCTGCTTTCAGGATTTTCTCTTTTTCTATGAGACTCGTAAGTTTTACTATTAGATGTCGGGGTGTTGACCTATTTTTATTGATTTTGAGCAGGGTTCTTTGTGCTTCCTGGATTTTGATTCCTGTTTCCTTCCCCAAATTAGGGAAGTTCTCTGCCATAATTTGCTGCATTATACCTTCTGCCCCTCTCTCTCTTCTTCTTCTTCTGGGATCCCAACTATTCTAATGTTGTTTCGTCTTATGGTATCACTTACCTCT
>NW_027685444.1:0-367 GCF_054177405.1 Leptonychotes weddellii | reverse complement strand
AGATGGTGAGCACCTGCAACAGTCCCTGAGAGCAGGAGAGCACGAGATCCGGTCCATCATCAGGCCCCTACACGTGAGCCAAACCTGAAGCCCGCGCCTCAGGCAGAAGCTTCCAAACAAGCACACGGGTCTTTTTTCACAGAAACGCTGGGCTGCCTCAGCCTTAGCAGCGCCTTGGGGGTGGTAGCCTGCCAAGAACTGTGTCTCTGATGGTTACAGTCCTGTGGGATCCAGGAACACTAGCACCCCTGGTCACCAGAGCCTGGACATCAAGGGCATCCCCAGGCGGCAGCCACAAAGACAAGCACCCAAGACGCAAGAAAAACCTCCCCTCCACGAGAGACTGGCGCTCGGGGCTCGGCAGAGG
>NW_027685443.1:0-367 GCF_054177405.1 Leptonychotes weddellii | reverse complement strand
ATCTGGATCTTGGACACAGACCTATTACAAGCCAAACACCTATGGGCTGTGCCTCTCCTAGCAAACCACGCCCAGTCCCCTCTCGGGGGGCCCCCCACTTCCCCTCAGTAGATTCCACCCACAGATGGCAATGATTTATCGAAGCATTTTGGCTCAGGCCGGACGAACAGGCATTGATGTTGGGCTGGCGGAAGAAGCAACCTCTCTTACAGCAGGATGGGTGGGACCCGGTGTGATTAGAAGGTCGAACCCGTGACTCCTCCTCCAGCCCCGCCGTGCTCTCCAGGGAAGTGGCTGCCGGGCATAGCCAGATGCACACACCTGTTGCGGGAGGCAACATGCTTAATTACGGGGGGCTCTCCGGCAG
>NW_027685442.1:0-7182 GCF_054177405.1 Leptonychotes weddellii | reverse complement strand
GGGGGGGGAATTGGAGGGGGAGAGGAACCATGAGAGATGATGGACTCTGAAAAACAAACTGAGGGTTCTAGAGGGGAGGGGGGTGGGAGGATGGGTCAGCCTGGTGATGGGTATTAAAGAGGGCACGTTCTGCCCGGAGCAGTGGGTGTTATGCACAAAGAATGAATCATGGAACACTACATCAAAAACTAATGATGTAATGTATGGTGATTATAAAAAAATAAAAAATAAATAGGTTTTACATGTATTGACTTTTATTCACTTAAACTGAGTTCATAGCCTTTTTTTATTCTCCTGTGAAATAATCAGGCAGACAAAAAACAAAAACAAAATATGTTAGCCTGGTCATTGCTGTTTCCCAAGTGAAATAACAAGTTATAATTGTTTTGCTGCAAAGATGGCCATACATTTCAAGAGTTGATCATTCAAGAAATACTAATTTTTTTTTGATACTATGCATTTTGGGGATTCCATGTAACTTTTTTCTGTTCCACTGTAGCTCCTACATTTCTTTGTTGTTGTGGGTTAAAAATGTGGTTTACAAAAACTTAATGCCTAATTGCATCAAAAGGAGAGCAATCCAACATATGGCATGTTTAACCATGGAGCTCCATCTCGCTAAATTGGGCATTTGCAATATAAGTTGATTAGTGATTTATTTTCTGCTCAATTTTACTATGAACAATGCCAATTCTTCATTTCATCCAATTCATGTTAAATATTCGGGGACTCCGAGATCACAGAGGGATAAGCGCGTGCCTGATTTCTATTATTAAAATTAAGTCCTTGATGGGACACCTGGGTGGCTCAGTTGGTTAAGCATCTGCCTTCGGCTCAGGTCATGATCCCAGGGTCCTGGGATGGAGCCCCACATCATGCTCCCTGCTCAGCGGGGAGCCTGCTTCTCCCTCTCCCTCTGCCTGCCAGTCCCCCGGCTCGTGCTTGCTCTCTCTCTGTGTCAAATAATTAAATTAAATTTTAAAATTATAATTAAAAATTAAATTAAGTCCCTGATATCAAGTGTAGAGCAGCTATGGGTGTACAGCTATGGGGTATACACCCCCCAGAAGGTGAACAATTTTTAACTGCTAATCTTTAAGTAAAGTTATTTTCTCAAATTATTCTAAAAGGAAGCCTAAACTGAATTCTGAACTTCAGAGCTGTGTAGCATAGAGTAGGTACATTTGATAGAAAGAAAAATACAAACAAAAATAAGATGAGAACATCCCTCATCTTGTGCTTGCGGAGAGACAGGTCTAGGTGTGGCTTCCCTATTGATTTGTACAGAAAAACTATTAGAAGGGGAAGAGACCTTAGATGTAGAGCAGAACAATCTCTATTTCTTTCTTTCTCTCTCTCTTCTTCCTTTTTTTTTAGATCCTTTACCAAGACTTCAATTATCTGAAGTGCAGAAAAGCTATAGTGTTGCAGTAGATTGTGACAACAAAGAGAAAACCTGGCCTAGTCTTGAAATTCAAGGAAGCCACCTCTGGATAGTTGGAGACAATCAAAAAGGGATAAAGTAAGATCTCTAGCGGCAACATGGTAAAGTAGAACTTCACCTCCCCTCCCCCTACTTAACATAATGTGTGCTTTCTCATTTAAAGGTAAAGAAGAAAGATATATGGAAAAGAGAGTGTTCAACTGGCAGCATATGTAAGGATAACTAAATGCACATAAAATAACCCCAGAATCAACAAAGCAACAAACCAATTCATATGTCACTAAAGCAAGAAAAATCATTTGAAATTCAATTTGAAAGGCAGAATTATACTTTTTCATTTACTAAGAACACTTTATCTAGCTGACAATGCTTTTGTCAAGATTCATGTTTCTCATGTAGTTAATGTTTGTAAAGTACCTTGTGCTTTTCAGTAGGAAAGATTTGTAAGTGAAAACTAAATCAGTGTCTGAATAAATGATTTTTGAAAAGTACAAACTTCAAAAAAGTACAAACTTCAATTTTAAGACTTAGTTTGGTTAAAAAGAAAGAAAGTATTCTTGCTTTTTAGATTTAACTTATGTAAATGTATGCTATTTTCCTAAAATTCATTGCCAGCACAAAACACAGTTGTTTTTTGTTTGTTTGTTTCTGAGCAAGGCTGCTCCTGTGGTGGGTTTTAAAGAAACCCCAGGGGAGTAGGGAGGTGCTTGTTTTAAAAACACAGATTTCCAGGCCCCATCCTTGACATACTGAATCTGGATGTCTGGGAGATCCCAAACCTGTTAGGTTATAAAGTTCTCCAGGTGTTTATATAGAGCAGACAGGTTTGGGATTTACAAGTACAGCCCATACGTAATACTGTTCACTCAAATCATCCATATTCTGTATTCATGAGGAGGCTTTAGAGCTTATTGAAGAGAGGATTTTCATCTTTATCTCTGATTGCAAGATAAATTGAGTCTAGAGTTAAGGTATCAATTTCAACCTGAAATTACCTGGTGACACAAATAGTGATTTGAGATTTTAAAAATCTTTTTCTCCAACTGTTCTATTATCAACTTCTTGATATAATAATTCCTATTTTATTCATTTTTGTAAGCAAACCCTTTGGCTAAATCCAAACAAATCTACTATCATATAGTCATTCATAGAATAAATGTACAATGGTAAATAAAAAAATAAGAACTCTTTAGAGCTTAGATTCTTACAGGAGAGACAAACAATAAACTCAGAAACAAATAAATACTGAGGATAATTTGACGAAATGGTGAGTACTGTGAAGAAAACAGGTAATGTCATGAAAGGTGACAAGAGTTGGGAGAGGCAAGAATTTATTTAAATCAGTAGTCAAGGAAGGTCTTCCTGAGGAGGTGAGCTTTGAGTGAGAAGCCAACCAGTGAGTATCAGGGGATGGAGGAGTCCAGGCAGGGGAACAGTAAATGCAAAGGTAAAGCTCAATGTGTTTGAGAAACAGAAAGAAGGGTGGGTATGTGGAGTATCTAGGTTAGTGGTTCGGTGTCAGGACATAAAATATCTAGAGGTACATGGTGGGATTGGAGGTGGTGGTATGACCTGGAATGACTTGAAAAGCTGGCCTGGGGCTAAGACTGTTTATCTTGGTGGTGAAGAGCAGGGCTGCCTTTGGTTTCAGGAAGACCTGGATTCCAGTCTGGACTTCATTGATTACTAGAGAAGTGACCTTGTATATAGAACTTAATCTGACTCCAATTGCCTTTACTGGTAAAATGGGGATAATACCAGAGTAATAATGCTGTGAATAATAACAGTCCATTGCATTGTTATGAGGATTAAATGAAAAAATAAATGTCAAGTGCTTAGCTCAGTGCTTGGCTCTTAGTAAGTGCTCTACAAATGTTAGCTGTCATTATGATGGGCAAGACTTTCTTTCTATATAAAATTCATTATAGCATGTTTATATACATATTATCATATTGTATATACATATATAAATTTATATATTCAAAAATATTATAAATGATGATGATATAAGAGAATATGCATAGAACAACAAATAAGTGATCAATAATTTGTACTATTGAACTGTTGGCTGGTAAATCCTGATTTTTGAGTAATCCATAGTTACTGGCTGAACAATCTCTCCCAAAGCAGAACTAACAAAAGTAGATTCTTCTATACTAATGTATTCTCTGATCTAGATATATTTTCCTGACAATTTAAGCTGGGAAGATGGTTCAGCTTGTAACACTGAGAAGTGCATCTCTACTCTAGTTCTGGGACATTGTAGGCTTTCCCAAACAAATTATGCCCAGTTTTGTCCTGATTCACACTGAACAACCCCACCTAAATTCAAATCCACTACATTCAAGCTCATTTAAGGAAGAATATGAGGAATGAAATTTACATTAACTATTAAGTAAAATATGACAGCTATATATCACATGGGCTATTAAAAAAATAAAAACAGAGTCTTTTTGGTAAAGATTCTCATTGGCTGGTAGATATATTTCTTTTTTAATTATTCATGTATTTGATACCAGGATTAAATAAACTAATAGGCATAAAGCACCTTGTACAGTGCTTGCTACATAATAAGCATCAAATAAATTGTAGCTATTATTAGTATATTGATGAGAATGCAAAACCCTTTTCCCAATTAGAGTAATTCTTAAAGGTACAGACTTACAGCCTTCTTCCACCCCCACTTGTCTTCCTTTATTGGAGTCCCCAGGAGATCTCAAATATGTATTTTTTTAAAGGCAAAATCCCTGAGATTTTGAGATGTTTTGCTAAGCGTAGCCTTGCCAAATTATGCCTATCCTGTACATATGAAAAAATAAACACATTTTGTTGTACTCTTTGAATTTTTTATGAGAATGTAAAATTTTAATAAATATAATAATAATAAATGTAGGTATAATCTTTTCATATAAGATATAACTCTCTCTTATAGACTTATCTATCAATGTTTATATGCAAAAAAAAAAGAGAAAGAAAAGAATATATATATGCATTTCCAATCAAGGGGGTTGCAATTCTTTTCTAAGGGTATTTTTTTTCTCTCTGAATACCTAATAATGGTTCACTTGAAGAATGCTTGATTCCAAATGTTACTTTAGGAAAATTGAATGTTGCTTCACATGTGCCACCTCATGTCACCAGCAAGAGCAACAATCCATATTCTTTTGAGAATGCTTTGAATAATTTTTTTTTTAAGATTTTATTTATTTATTCATTAGAGACAGAGAGAGAGAGGCAGAGGGATAAGCAGGCTCCCAAGGAGCAGGGAGCCGGATGCGGGACTCGATCCCAGGACCCTGAGATCATGACCTGAGCCGAAGGCAGACGCTTAACCATCTGAGCCACCCAGGCGCCCGCTTTGAATAATTTTGACATGATTGAAAATCCTAGTTCTCCTAAATGTAATCAGTTTCACAAGCTATTTATGGTTTCACACCTTCAAGGAATTTCTTTAGTTATCTTCTCAGCACCTAAGCACTGAGACATAGAGCCTGCCCTCATGGAGCTCAGAGTTTATCTAGTGGGGTGCAGACAATAATAAAATAGTTTTACAAATGGCTAACAAAAACTGTGATAAATGCTTTGAAGAGGGGCTCCTGGGTGGCTCAGCTGGTTAAGCAGCTGCCTTCGGCTCAGGTCATGATCCCAGGGTCCTGGGATCGAGCCCCGCATCGGGCTCCCTGCTCAGCGGAGAGCCTGCTTCTCCCTTTCCCTCTGCCTGCCACTCTGCCTACTTGTGTTATCTCTCTGTCAAATAAATAAATAAAAAATATCTTTAAAAAAAAATGCTTTGAAGAAAAACTTCCTGGAGTCTTAAAA
Source organism: Leptonychotes weddellii (assembly GCF_054177405.1). Lineage (NCBI taxonomy): Eukaryota > Metazoa > Chordata > Mammalia > Carnivora > Phocidae > Leptonychotes > Leptonychotes weddellii. The sequence goes on along the minus strand of NW_027685442.1, from coordinate 1,919 downwards.
TCACATAGCAGGGTGAGCAGGGACAGCAGTGAGTTCAGCCTAAGAGTTAACTAGACAAAGCGGAAGTGGGGCCTGGGTAGATTGCTAGAGAGGGAGAAAGGGAGAGAGGGAGGGAGCTGAGCTCTTCCGAGGGAGTCAGCGAGGAAGTCAGCGAAGGTGTTGTGGCTGAAAGAGCAGGAGGAGATTGAGGGGAGCAGAGGTAAGGCCAAGATGAGGGCTGGGATGAGCTTGTCCTAAGCACAGTGGCTTTAAGCAAGAAAGAGTTACAGGATCAGACTGGTATTTGACTTCAGTGGAGGACAGGCTGAAGAAGAGAAATAGAGACAGATTCAGATGAGTGTATGAAAAGCATCAGATCAATGGATAACACCTCATTACTTCCAAGGGTGCCTTTCACTGGTGATCTAGTATATAAAATTAAAGTCCTGGCATTTTCCATGCCAAAATGGAATAATTAAGAAACAAAAGCTCAGTTAAAGGAAGAAATATAAAAGAATTATTTATATGCCATCTTTTTGCTAATGACTTTTATAATCACTTTTAGATATATTTTCCATTTTACATTCTAATTTCTAACTGTATATCATTTTTTTGGAATTTTTAATATTTTATTTTTCTTACTTAGCAAAGCAATATACTTATAGGGGTCCATTCACAACTGTTAGGGGTTGTAGATAATGCTTCTTTGGATTTCTTTTACAGGTTAAAGTTAGTTTCAGTTTAATCTGATAAAATTTCTGTTTGTACCTTTTTAAAGGCAATTTCAAAAATCTTCAATGAAACAGTCATGGAATCTCAGTGACCCAAAGAAGTCTTGACTTCAGCATTTGATAAAAGAGCAAAGCAATCCTAAAATATCAACTTTGTGGGATGACATTTACATGTCAAGCTTCCTTTTCTTGACTGATGACAAATGTTACTTTATTACAAATTTGATTACATTTGATCATGTTTTGACTGCCTGTGAGGAATGTCTCTTTGGTAATTGCTGGTAAAAATACAAATAGATTGGAAGGACATTACTTCCTAGAATCACTACAAATGCCAGACCAAGTCACACTGCCACCATTCATGACTGTTTTTTAAGAAAAAAGTACTTTATTTAATTTCATTTTCTTACGCTTTCAGAGAAAGAGAGATTTAAATGCCAGGCCGTCATCTACATGGAAGAGTTTTAAGTTGGCAGTAACATTACTTCAAGCAGAAAGGACAACTGGACATAGGCTATACTGTTCTCTGGCTACCTCAGATCTTGGTGAACAGTTAGCCTCTTCACTCCTGCTCAACATTACTTCTCTGTCTTCTGGTTTCTTCTGCCATTTCTGCTTTTTTTCTTTTATGATATCTGCCTGCCTGGAATGTTCTGCTGTATTCCTTTAAATGCCTTCTCAGAGCTAACCTCTGGCAAAAAAACTATTCAGCTAGTCCTAATCTATTTTGTTTCATGGCTTGTGCAATTCCCTTCAGGCTCTATTCTTCTTGTCCTTATGTTTGGCCCACCTGTGGAAAGGATGGGAACTATGTTGACATTCCATAATGTGTTCAGGTCACCATCTGTCTTTGTTATTTTGAGTTTATTAAAATTTTCACAAGGCACATCAAAATAATAGTGATAATGCCAGCTGGTTAGCAGGCATGGGTCTATGAAGCAGTCTTGCTGTTAATGGGTAGAGTGGTTGCTGACCTTGCTCTGTGTTTTGTTTATTTGCAGGTATAGCTTTTTTTTTTTAATTTTTTTATTCTTATGTTAATCCCCATACATTACATCATTAGTTTTAGATGTAGTGTTCCATGATTCATTGTTTGTGCATAACACCCAGTGCTCCATGCAGAACGTGCCCTCCTCAATACCCATCACCAGGCTAACCCATCCTCCCACCCCCCTCCCCTCTAGAACCCTCAGTTTGTTTTTCAGAGTC
>NW_027685441.1:0-367 GCF_054177405.1 Leptonychotes weddellii | reverse complement strand
GGAGAACATCGTGGACTGGAGCTTTGCCTTTAGGGTTTGCTTGTTTCCTTGTTCTCCGTGCCATCCCAACCCTGAGGACCCGTCTTCTGCCCGGTCCCGTGATGGCGCTGAGACGTGGACGTGCTAGTCACGAAGGGCTTTACTCGGTTCAGAAAGAGTCCCGATGCACGGCAGCGACGTTGGGCATTGTCATAAAACACAGACTCCAAACGCGAAGGCAAGATTCCGTTCCCAACATCCCCCAAGACAAGACACTTTATAGCTTTAAAGATACTTTCAGAGACCCTGGTGGGCATCACAACCCAGCCCCATACTTGAAATTTTCTCAGTTACATATGATTTGCATTTAGATTTCTCTTGAGCTGAC
>NW_027685440.1:0-367 GCF_054177405.1 Leptonychotes weddellii | reverse complement strand
GGAGAACATCGTGGACTGGAGCTTTGCCTTTAGGGTTTGCTTGTTTCCTTGTTCTCCGTGCCATCCCAACCCTGAGGACCCGTCTTCTGCCCGGTCCCGTGATGGCGCTGAGACGTGGACGTGCTAGTCACGAAGGGCTTTACTCGGTTCAGAAAGAGTCCCGATGCCCGGCAGCGACGTTGGGCATTGTCATAAAACACAGACTCCAAACGCGAAGGCAAGATTCCGTTCCCAACATCCCCCAAGACAAGACACTTTATAGCTTTAAAGATACTTTCAGAGACCCTGGTGGGCATCACAACCCAGCCCCATACTTGAAATTTTCTCAGTTACATATGATTTGCATTTAGATTTCTCTTGAGCTGAC
>NW_027685439.1:0-367 GCF_054177405.1 Leptonychotes weddellii | reverse complement strand
TTCTTTCTTTCTTTCTTTCTTTCTTTCTTTCTTTCTTTCTTTCTTTCTTTCTTTCTTTCTTTCATCTCTGTTTTCTTATCTGCCATTCATTCTTCAGTCTAACTCCTCTCTCCCATTTCTCTTAAAACTGCTTTCAACGAGATCAATAATGACCATGTTGTTAAATCCAATTTTCAGCCTTTATCTTACCTGATCTGTGTGCAGCACTTGACATTGACCTCACATCCTTCCAGCATTGTCTTGCCCTGAATTCTAGACAATGTACTCTTAATTTTTATCTTGCCATTATAGCTGCTACATCTCAGTCACCTTTATATATCTTGTAAATATTGGTGTTTCCCAGGGTTCTATCCTCACTTCCCTTCCC
>NW_027685438.1:0-367 GCF_054177405.1 Leptonychotes weddellii | reverse complement strand
CGCTCAACATAATACCCTCCAGTTCCATCCACGTCATTGCAAATGGCAAGATCTCATTCCTTTTGATGGCTGCATAATATTCCATTGTGGATATATACCACATCTTCTTTATCAAATGGAATTGTCTTCTAAGTTTCATTTTCTTTTTTCTTTTTATGCTAGTATATAAAAACACAACTGATTTTATGACAACTTCTCATCCTGTAACTTTGCTAAACTCACCAATTCTAATATTTCTGAGTTACATTTTATGATTTTCTACATAGAAGTTGTGTCATCTGCAAATAAAGATATGTTTACTCCTTTTTTTTAAAAAAAAGAAACTTTATACCCTCTTACTCATTTTTCTTAAGGAGTAATATGCATT
>NW_027685437.1:0-367 GCF_054177405.1 Leptonychotes weddellii | reverse complement strand
CTGATGATTGAGTTCCAGTTTTAAAGCATTATGGTCTGAGAGTATGCAGGGAATAATCTCAGTCTTTTGGTATCAGTTGGGACCTGATTTGTGACCCAATATGTGGTCTATTCTGGAGAAAGTTCCATGTGTGCTTGAGAAGAATGAGTATTCTGTTGTTTTAGGGTTAATGTTACGTATATATCTATGAGGTCCATCTGGTCCAGTGTGTCATTCAAAGCTCTTGTTTCTTTGTTGATTTTCTGCTTAGATGATCTGTCTATTGCTGAGAGTGGAGTATTGAAGTCTCCTGCAATTAACGTATTATTATCAATATGACTCTTTATTTTGGTTAACAGTTGGCTTATGTAGATGGCTCCTCCCATGT
>NW_027685436.1:0-367 GCF_054177405.1 Leptonychotes weddellii | reverse complement strand
TTAAAAAATCTCTACACCCAGCATAGGGCTCAAACTCACAAGCCTGAGATCAAGAGTCTCATATACGGGGGGCGGAGCAAGATGGCGGAGGAGTAGGAGACCTGGATTTCGTCTCCTCTCAGGAATTCAGCTGAATAGGGATCAAACCATTCTGAACAACTACAAACTCAACAGGAGATCGAAGAAAAGAAGAGCAACACCTCTCTCATCAGAAAAGCGACCACTTTCTGGAAGGTAGGACGTGCGGAGAAGTGAATCCGAGGCGATATTCGGGAGCATAGACAGCGGGGGAGGGGACTCCGTCGGCCGCTTCTGGCAAGTGATAGAGCCGCGGAGCACAAAATCGCAACTTTTAAAAGTCTGCTCT
>NW_027685435.1:0-367 GCF_054177405.1 Leptonychotes weddellii | reverse complement strand
TTTTCTATAAGGGGCCAGATAGTAAATATTTTAGGCTCTGTGGGCCAAGAAGCAAAATTGAACAACTGTTCTTGCTGAGAGGTGAATAGTCTTTTACATGTTTTATAGTTAAAAACATAAAAATCATTCTTATATCCCTGCAAAAACATGTGGTGGGCTGGATTCAGCCTTGTGGCCATGGTTTGTGGACTGCATTGCCTTCATTCTCCTCCTGGCCCCACCTCTTTTTCCAGTAGGTTCTCATAATAGAATGCAATTGAACTAGAGGGTATTATGCTAAGCAAAACAAGTCAATCAGAGAAAGACATGTATCATATGATCTCACTGATATGAGGAATTCTTAATCTCAGGAAACAAACTGAGGGTT
>NW_027685434.1:0-367 GCF_054177405.1 Leptonychotes weddellii | reverse complement strand
TTTTTTTTTTTTTACTCTTTGAAGTGTTAAGTGTTTACTAGAAAAGTGAGAATTCGTGCTTGGGTCACATTATAGGTGACACTTGAACAACAGGGATTTGAACTGTAAGGGTCCACTTACATGTGTATTTTTTTCAATAAATGTGGCACTGTAGATGTATTTTCTGTTCCTTGTGATTTTTTTTTTTTTTAAGATTTATATTTATTTGAGTGAGAGTGAGAAAGCATGTGTAAACTGGGAGGGGCAGAAGAGGAGGGAAAGGGAGAAAGAATCTGAAGCAGACTCCATGCTGGGCGTGGAGCCCAATGCAGGGCTTGATCTTACTACAGGGAGATCATGACCTGAGCCAAAACCAAGAGTCAGATGC
>NW_027685433.1:0-367 GCF_054177405.1 Leptonychotes weddellii | reverse complement strand
TTAAAAAATCTCTACACCCAGCATAGGGCTCAAACTCACAAGCCTGAGATCAAGAGTCTCATATACGGGGGGCGGAGCAAGATGGCGGAGGAGTAGGAGACCTGGATTTCGTCTCCTCTCAGGAATTCAGCTGAATAGGGATCAAACCATTCTGAACAACTACAAACTCAACAGGAGATCGAAGAAAAGAAGAGCAACAACTCTCTCATCAGAAAAGCGACCACTTTCTGGAAGGTAGGACGTGCGGAGAAGTGAATCCGAGGCGATATTCGGGAGCATAGACAGCGGGGGAGGGGACTCCGTCGGCCGCTTCTGGCAAGTGATAGAGCCGCGGAGCACAAAATCGCAACTTTTAAAAGTCTGCTCT
>NW_027685432.1:0-367 GCF_054177405.1 Leptonychotes weddellii | reverse complement strand
CTGGCAGTCAGCTGCACATGTGAATAGTCACATGCAAACTCAGGGCAGAAAACCTGTATCCCAGAGAATAAGGAATGATTTAGTTCTAATTAAGAAGTTTCCTTTTAAAAAGAACAAGTGTTAATAGACCTCTTCTGAATAAATTAAAGTCAGTTTGAAAACGTGGTTTTAGCCTGGTGATGGGTATTAAAGAGGGCACATACTGAATGGAGCACTGGGTGTTATATGCAAACTGAATCATGGAACACTACATCAAAAACTAATGATGTAATGCATGGTGATTAACATAACATAATAAAATTAAATTAAAAAAAGGAAAACGTGATTTTGTCAAACGCATTTGAACGGCTTTTCCTTCAGTTTTGGG
>NW_027685431.1:4683-7182 GCF_054177405.1 Leptonychotes weddellii | reverse complement strand
CGTTGTTTTTGGAGGAATGAGAGAACTGGTAATTTAAAGGACACCCAGGGCGCCTGGGTGGCTCAGTTGGTTAAACGACTGCCTTCGGCTCAGGTCATGATCCTGGAGTCCCGGGATCGGGTCCCACATCGGGCTCCCTGCTCAGCGGGGGGTCTGCTTCCCCCTCTGCCCTCTTCCCTCTCGTGCTGTCTCTCATTCTCTCTCTCTCAAATAAATAAATAAAATCTTTAAAAAAAAATTTAAAAAATTTAAAAAATTTAAAAAAAATAAAGGACACCCAAAGAGGTTTCTGGACTACTCTTCAGGTTCTCTTACATGACCTAAGTACTGGCTCAGTCGGTGTGTGTGTTTTGGAAAAATTAATCAATGCATACATTTAAAATGTTGTATACTTTTCTGTATACATCAATAATCCTTCAGTGAAATATGTACTTGAAAAGTTAAAAATGCATAAAGATTGAAAATAGAAAGTTGAGGGGTGCCTGGCTGGCTCAGCTGATAGAGCATGCAACTCTTGATCTTGGCATGGTGAGTTCAAGCCCTATGAACTCAAGCCCCATGTGTGGCATAGAGTTTACTTTAAATTAAAATAATAATAATAACAACAATAAAAAGAAAATACAAAGTTGAAAAAACATAGACTATAAAAATATATGTAGCTATATCATTATTGAACAACTAGACTTTAAGACAAAGCATTATTACAGATACAAAGGTTCATGTTATAAGCATGAGATCTTTCATTCGCCAGAAAGATATAACTGTTCTAAATTTTTTTAGTAAAACAATTGCTGTAAATAGGCATTTTAAATTGATAGAACAACAAAGAGAACTAGATAAAACCCACTTAGTAGAAGATTTTAATATACTTCTCCCAGTAACTGATAGAACAAGTAGGCAAAAAGAAACCAGTAGATATATGAAAGATTTGGAAAACACAATTAACAATATTAATCTAATGTACATTATGTAAAACGCTACATCCAATACTTGTGGAGAACACATTCTTTTCAAGCATACAAGGAATATCTTAAAAACTCGACCATATACTGAACCATAAAGCAAATCTCAACAAATTTTCAAGGACTGAAATCGTACAGACCACAAATGCAACTCAACTAAACACCAGTATCAAAAAGATAACTTGAAAACTCCCCATATAATTAGGAATTGAGGAGCACATTTAGAAATAACCCAGTAGCAAAGTATAAAAAGTGGTGGATATTGAAAAATATTTAGTGTGAACAAAAACCACTATGTCGCTTTTGGGAGCACATGGGAAGCAACTGAAATATTTAGGGAAAATTCACAGCATACACGCAGATGTTAAGAAGCAGAAAAAGCTGCAAAATATTAGCTAAGCACCCATTATGAAAAGTTAGAAAAACAGCAGCAAAATCAATGCAAGAAGAGTAAAAGAAAGAGCAAAAAATACTGAAATAGAAAGAAAATATAATAAAGAGTTCAAAAAAGCTAAAAGATTATTCTTTGAAAATATCAATAAAACTCATATCCCTCTAATGAAACTGAGAGATTCGGGGGGAAAGATGGCAGAGGAGTAGGGGACCCTATTTCAACTGGTCTCCGGAATTGAGCTGGATATCTACCAGACCACTCTGAGCACCCACGAAACCAGCCTGAGATGTAAGAAGATCTGGATCTCTACAAGCAGAATATCGCAGGTGGTTGGTTTTGAGGTACGAAGCGGGGAGCCGTGATTCTGTGGGCAGATATCGGAGGATAAACGGCAGCAGGAGGGTGCCTGGACGTGGGGATCCTACACCGCCGGTGAGCGACAGCCTCGCGCGCTGGGGACGGGGCACAGACTCGCAGACCGGTAGCGGCGGGGAAAGGACTTTAGGGCAGCCCCCGGGGTGGAAACCCAGAGCGGTGGGGTCGCACCTGCAAACTGGGGGCGGCTGGCAGTTTTAGAAGCACAAAGGGCAGAGATGCACCCCGACCTGGAGGCAGGACTGGGGGCGCTGCAGAGGGGCGCACAACCCAGACCGCTGCAGTTTATAGCAGCACGGACAGAAACGGAGACGGTGTGGCCTGGAAAGCTCACTGAAGAACAGACTGCGGTCTCTCTGCTCTGAGGCAGAGGGTTGGAAATGGTCTCTTCTGCTCTGACTCCTGTAAGAGACGCAGAAAGCTGCCAGGGAAAGCCGCCAGAGAACAAAAGCCCCCCAAACTGATTCCCAATGAGCCCATCCCCCGCCACAGGGGCAGGGCAACTCCGCCCAAACAGGGTTGCCTGAGTAACAGCGCGGCAGGCCCCTCCCGCAGAAGACAGGCTGGGAAAACAAGAGGCCAGCAACCCTAAGGTCCCAAGAAAACAGGTGCATCTTGCTTGGGTTCTGGTCAATAATTTGGACTCTATACATTCCCTCAACCACCCATCAACAGAATGACCAGGAGGAGGAGCCCCCAAAATAGAAAAGACTCAGAGATTATGACTTATGCTGCAGATTTACAAATGGATGCAGATATAACCAAGAT
>NW_027685431.1:0-4583 GCF_054177405.1 Leptonychotes weddellii | reverse complement strand
GAAAGGCGCTCTGTGGAGGCTCTCAGGCTGGGGAAGATGTTCCCCCCCATGAAGAGTCCTTCCCCAGAGTAGAAGACGAGGCTTTTTGAAATACCTTCCTCATTGGAATTCCCTATTACAATTTTGAAAAGCTCAAGCTAATGCTTAGCATCACAAGCAGGTTTAAGAAATAAAGGTTGCCTGACCTGGCAGGCCTGGAATAAAACCGACTGGCCAAGGACAGCACTGCAGCGTGGAAAGAAGGAGTGGCCAAAAATCCCTACAGGATTTCACAGCAAAAATGGCACCAAAGTTAAACAGGCAAAGAAGACTTTATTCAAGACTCTTGAAATAGGAGGAGTGAGCAGAGCTCAATCTGAGCTCAAGCCTGCTGGGATAAATGCTAAGAGGACTCTTTTTTTATTATTATTATTATTATTATTTATTTGTTTATTTGAAAGAGAGCATGTGCAAACAAGTGAAGGAAGGGCAGAGGGACAGAGAATCTCAAGCAGACCCCCCACTGAGCGTGGAGCCAAAGCACAGGGCTAGATCTCAGAATCCTGAGATCATGACCTGAGCTAAAACCAAGAGTCAGACACTTAAACAACTGAGCCATTTAGGTGCCCCCGGTAAGAGGATTCTTAAGTGCTGGGGTGGGTGGTGAGTGAAAAAACACAGGCCATCTGTGTTCCTTAATTGTATTTACCCAAAGGAAAAATAAACTTCTCACCTCTCTATGATAGGAGGTAGTTTTGTAACTTGAAACAAGCATTGTCCATAGGAGTGAGACTTCCACAGTCACACAAAGAAAGGGAGATGGGGGCTTCCTTCCTTGTTCATTGCATTTCATAGGCAATACTCCCATCTGTTGAGTTGGGACGTTCCTGCGTTGTGAAACCGGCAAGAGGCTTTTTAAAAGATTTATATCTCAGGGGCGCCTGGGTGGCTCAGTCGTTAAGCGTCTGCCTTCGGCTCAGGTCATGGTCCCAGGGTCCTGGGATCGAGCCCCGCATCGGGCTTCCTGCTCAGCGGAAGCTTCTCCCTCTCCCGCTCCCCCTGCTTGTGTTCCCTCTCTCTCTCTCCCTATCAAATAAATAAAATCTTTAAAAAAAAAAAAAAAGATTTACATCTCAAAGAAGCAGAGAAAGAATTTATAATTAAAAGTTTTCTAAAGTGAATATTCTAAGAAAATGAGGTCAAAAGCCTAAAGTCAGGAAGAAGCTTGTCAAAAATTTCATCAACCTGAAGAAAAGGTAAAGGCCATCTTGGTTGTGACTTAATTAGTAGGTATAGGTGTGCAAGCCGATTCAAACCAGAGAGTGGGAATCAACAAAAGAATGACATCAGATAGAATTCAGGTTCTAGGAGGAAGCCCAGTTAGTAGCTCTATGACAAACACGCCCCCACTCAACTATAAAAAATGCTCACAAGAGTTGGAAAGGTCAAATGCTCCGAGTTTCAGGGACCATTTCCAAGCCCAGCTTTGCAGCAATTCATTGATAGGGACTAACGTACCCACAGAGAAAGCTGAACCAAGAAGACATACTATTTGCTGGAACTAAGAGAACAAGAATATTTCTGGAAGAAGCTATGCACATACAGATCACAGGACTGGCCCGAAATCACACAACAGGGATTGGATCTAAGACTCTGCCAGTGAGTGGTTATTAGTTAATGGGACAAGTCCTTGATTCTTCGGGTTTTAATCTTGAGTTTATTTTGTTTGCCTCCAAGCAAAATAATATTTTTTGCAGTAATCATTATAATAAGAATATAAAACATAAAGAAGTAGGAAAAAGGATGACATCACCCACCATCCCTCCATTTAAAGACAATCAATGTTGGGGCTCAGTCAGTTGAGCGACTGACTCTTGGCTTTGGCTCAGGTCATGATCTCTGGGTCGTAGGATTAGGTCCCACACTCAGCAGGGAGTCTACTTGAAGATTCTCTCCCTTTGCCCTCCCCCCGCCCCGCACTCTCTCTCAAATGAATAAATAAATCTTAAAAAAAATAAAGACAATCAATGTTAATATTGTACATCATTACTTTCTGTCTTTTGCAAAATGCTCTTGCTTCTGCTTTCATGAGGAAATGCTGTACACACAATTATATATTCTTTTTACTTAATCTGTAACAGGAGTTGTCTCCCTTTGACTTCTGTATATCTTTCTTTTTGTGTAGTAATATTGAGGGGACACTGTGCAACATGATTGCTCTTTTCCTGAGAAAAACTCTGAGGACGGGAATCTTATTTTGGCAGGAAAGTAAAGCATCATAAAAAATAGACGTGGTGTAAGTGGGAGAGAAATTGAGGAGAAAGCCGGGCGGAGCAGAACAGGATCTGGTCTTCCTCCATGAGAGTCCTGGCAGCCCGAGAAGAAGGGAGCACAGGTAGCTGTGTTTCCCTGGGAGAAAATGTGCTGCTCACGGGACGATGGTACTTGTGACAGCTGGAGCAGGGGACAGGCAGCAACAAGTGCCCCTTATGAGAATCAAACAGTATCCGTAGAGCATCTTCTTGTACATTAGAAATTGTATATCTTTGTCTACTCTGATGTTCTGATATTCCCAGTTAATTCTTCATCTTTTAGAAGTTCATGATCTTTTTTATGTAAAGAAGTTTTGAATCTGTATATTATGTCAGACAGTTTTCCCTTTGTGGCTCTTCTGCTGGTCACAGAATAGAAAAATCTTCTCTGTGCAGAGTTCATATGAATAGGCAAACTTCTCATTTTCTCGTGGTGCATGATTTTTTACAAATTATTTTAGAAGGAAATCAAATGGTTCAAGTCTTCCTTCTGAACATGTTCCCTTCGCTTCCTGCAAGAGTTTTCTCTCCTTTTTTTGTTTTGTTTTTTGTTCCATGCACTTATTAACACATAGAAATGCTAAGTGTCTCTCAGCTTGGTTCTGTCACATACACCTGGTACATTCCTCTGCCTGGTTTTTCCTCTCCATGGTGCCTTCTCTTTCTCCAGCCCAACTAAGATCCCTCCTCTACAACATGTATCTGGTCCTGCTGCCACAGGGATCAGGAGGGAGGGATCAGTCCGGTAATTTGCATCTTCTTATTAACGTGTGTTAAAGCTGTCGAGACATTCAAAAGGAGTTTAACTAGGCAGGCAGGAACATTTTGAAATTCTCTTTAGTAGATTAACCAATGCTCAGTCCTTCCTGAATAGAATGATACAGTTTGAAACAAACGGATATCTCAGATACTGTGGCAAAGCTAGGTCGGCGGTGAATATTTTGTTCCTGGTCACCAAAGACAGCAACTATAAAAGCAAGGAAGGAAATGCAGAATCCAACACGGAATATATTCAGAGCCCCGCCTTGAGTAGTCCTCTAATTTCAACTGGGACCACCAGAACATTGCAATGACTCCTTGGATGGTGCCTACACAGCCAACCAAGGCTCAGTGCCAACTTCACAGACAACTCCAAGCATGAGAGACTTTAGCTGAACACAGAGTGTTGCAAGTAGGTCTTTCTTTCTTTCTTTTTTTTTTTTAAAGATTTTTATTTATTTATTGAGAGAGATAGTGATAGAGAGAAAGCATGAGAGGGGGAAAGTCAGAGGGAGAAGCAGACTCCCCACTGAGCAGGGAGCCCGATGCGGGACTCGATCCTGGGACTCCAGGATCGTGACCTGAGCCGAAAGCAGTCGCTTAAACAACTGAGCCACCCAGGCGCCCGCAAGTAGGTCTTTCTAACTCAAAGCTCACCCTTTTGCTATCGTGTGCTGCCTCCCAACTCCCCAAAACTAGATACACAAAAAGGCGGCTTATAATGAGATGGACAAGAGGCTAGACTAGATGTGCCATCAAAAAGATGTATAGATGAAGGGTCAATAAACATAAAAAAGCTCTCAATATGATCAATCATCAGGGAAATGCCCATTAAAGCCATAGCACAATACCAGCAAACACCTACCAGAATGATTACTATTGAAAAGACAGACAAAATGACAAGTAATGGCAGGATATGAAGCAGTAGTATCTTTCAGACATTGCTAGTGAAAGTGTAAATTTGTACAAGAGTAGAATTATTTCACAGTATCTACTAAAGCTGACATATGCCTTATCCTATGAGCCGGATTCATTCAATCAATATATCCAAGAGGAATCCAAAAGGCAGGTATAAAAATGTCCTTAGCAGTGCTATCTGTCATACCAAGAAGCTGGAAACAACTCAAAGATCCATCAACAGTAACATCAACAAATAAATTCCAGGACATTCATCAGTGCAATCCTACATGGCAATGAAAATCAATCAACTACAGTTTTGGATTTTTAGAGGGGGGAAGGGGCAGAGAGAGAGAGGGAGAGAGTCTTAAGCAGGCTCTATGCCCAGCACACAGCCTGACATGTGAGGCTCGATCTCTTGACCCTGAGATCATGACCTGAGCCGAAATCAAGAGTTGGTCACGTAACTAACTGAGCCACAGAGGCAGCCCAAAACAACTACTGTTAAATGTAAATATATGGATGCATCTCATATTATTGGGTAAAATGAATCTTAGATTAAAAAGTACGTACTGGAAGTTTCCATATGTGTAAAGTTCAAAAACAGGTAAAACTAATCAATGTAGTTAAAAGTTG
>NW_027685430.1:0-367 GCF_054177405.1 Leptonychotes weddellii | reverse complement strand
TCCAGATTGTAACCTTCTGTGATTCTGTGATTTTGCATGAATGGCAGGAACAGTGTATTTTGCCTATAAACTCTCCCTTTTAAAACAGTCCATTTAGGATCATATGATATTTTTATTTAATATCCTTTGGGTCCCCTCCTATGGCAGTCTCTCTCAACAATTAATAATCCATCCCAGAGAATGGAAATGGCTTACAAAGATTTTCTAGTCAACTGTAGAAGCAAAAGTTCTGGCACCGCCTAAATGGGGGAGATTCTCTGTGCAGTTAGGACTTGCCTCAGGACCATCACTTGACCATGGCAAGTCAGATACTCTTTGTGGGTTGAGGGGGATGGTTTTGTTTTCTTGGGTGTATCAAGGTAATATG
>NW_027685429.1:0-367 GCF_054177405.1 Leptonychotes weddellii | reverse complement strand
TCCTGGCATGGTGTTATCATTAAAACAAACCCCTGGGAAAGTTCCCAGCCTGTTGACCAATGATATAATGTGCTGTAGCATCATGCCCTGTCAGAATCCGTTTCTGAAAGGGTCAGTCTCATTTACGAAGACCCTCAGGCCAACCAAGAGAACAGGAACTGCTGATCTGTCTGTTTTGCCTCGGTCACACTCATCGTCTGAATTAGGAATGCAGGGTCATTTCAAACGTACTGCTTTGGTGCTTCCTGTGGATCAGAGTTTTTAAAGTCCTTATGAATCTCATTTTGTACTGAGCTGGTTGATACCATAGACTGCCAGTGCTGCATCCTCACCAATGGGACAAGATGGGCTTCCTTGCACTCTTTAA
>NW_027685428.1:0-367 GCF_054177405.1 Leptonychotes weddellii | reverse complement strand
GTGCGGTGGAGCCTGGTTGTGGCAGCTCCCATGGGTGCAGAGGAGAGCCCCGGGCCGGGGAAGCGGCGATCCCTCCTGTGCGCTTTGGACTGGTGACGTCCGTGGAGCACCCCTGGTGTGGGAGCCCGAGGGTAGAGGCTTGAGGCAAGGCCGCTGCACTCGACAGCACCTGAGTGTCTCCCAGTGGACGCCCACAGAGGCCATGTGGGGCTGCCTGTGTGTGGGCGCAGGGTGCAAATGGCTCCTCGGTGCTGGCTCTTGCCCTGGGCAGGAATGGCGGGGACCGTGGAGGACCGCTGGTGTGGTGACTCCGGGAAGGCGTGCGTCCTTATCTGCTGGTTGTGTTCCGAGAAATCCTTCCATGGTT
>NW_027685427.1:0-367 GCF_054177405.1 Leptonychotes weddellii | reverse complement strand
AGGACCTTGGGACCATGACCTGAGCCCAAGGCAGACACTTAATGACTGAGCTACCCAGTCGTCCCCTAAAAATGATATTTCTAAGTTGTCATAAAGGAGAGGGAAAAACGATAGCTATCAAAAAAGTAGATCACATAATTGGTAATTTTTAGAGTTTTGGACACTCTCGCTAAAAGAAAGTCATGTATTTACATATAAACACAACTTTGCAGACAATTCCGGGACCCTGATGCCTAACTTCGAATTTCAGATTGCAATCTCCAGCTCATTTCCCAGCAATGCAAATAAATAATGTTGCTATTTTTATTCCACTTTGCCAAAGTTAATGAACCTTCCAGGAAGTCCTCTGTGCAGTTACACCCTTTAA
>NW_027685426.1:0-367 GCF_054177405.1 Leptonychotes weddellii | reverse complement strand
TGTCTCCTGAGAAAGAACCCCTCTCTGCCGACCCAAATCTGAACTCATTCTCGGTATAGCAAGCAGCCTCGTTTACCAAACCCAGGCTACGTGGAAGTCACTGGACAGCTTTTGGGATTCCCATCCCCACACAGCCCAGAAAAAGAGAGGGCAGCCCCACTTTCCAGATGGAAAAAGACGGCCTGGGTGGGGGGGGGGGGGGGGGGGCATGCTGAGTTGTATGAGGTCACATGACGACTAACAGGCCAAGTGGGGGTGGGGCCCGGGTCTGCTGACCCCAAAGCCTCTGTCCCGTTCTTTTTCTAATAAACACTCCGCCCCAGAGGCAGCTGCCTGACAACCCCCACCAACTCCCCACTCCTTGCCC
>NW_027685425.1:0-367 GCF_054177405.1 Leptonychotes weddellii | reverse complement strand
GGGATCGCTGAGGAGGCACAGGTTTAGTTTTTTGAAGAACACGCTACACTGTTTTCCAAAGTAGTTGCAATTGTACATTCTCCCTAGCAATGTAGGAGCCTTCCACTTGTCCCCCCCCATCCTCAACAACACTTAGTTTGGAAAGTGTTTTTAATATTTTAGCCCGTCTAGGGGCGCCTGGGTGGCTCAGTTGGTTAAGCGACTGCCTTCGGCTCAGGTCATGATCCTGGAGTCCCTGGATCGAGTCCCGCATCGGGCTCCCTGCTCGGCGGGGAGCCTGCTTCTCCCTCTGACCCTCCCCCCTCTCATGTGCTCTCTGTCTCTCTCATTCTCTCTGTCTCAAATAAATAAATAAAATCTTTAAAAA
>NW_027685424.1:0-367 GCF_054177405.1 Leptonychotes weddellii | reverse complement strand
ATACTGGCCTCCAGCCTTTAGTAAACAAGATACATGAAATATCATTTGTTTCCCAATTTTTAAAATCTCATTGTGGCAGGAATATGCCCAAACCACCATGTCTCCTAGATCTCAGCTGTTATCAGAAAAGGTTTTCAGTTTCTATGCACATTTTAGTTTTTTTAAATTTTTTTTTATTCTTATGTTAATCCCCATACATCATTAGTTTTAGATGAAGTGTTCCATGATTCATTGTTTGTGCATAACACCCAGTGCTCCATGCAGAATGTGCCCTCCTCAATACCCATCACCAGGCTAACCCATCCTCCCACCCCCTTCCCCTCTAGAACCCTGTTTGTTTTTCAGAGTCCATCGTCTCTCATGGTTC
>NW_027685423.1:0-367 GCF_054177405.1 Leptonychotes weddellii | reverse complement strand
CAGACCTAAGCCAGGGACGGTGGCCCCTCACAGCCTCGTCCCCGCTGCTGCAAACCACAGAATTTCATGCGTAACAGTGGTTGTAAACCAAGGGGTGTTGGCCAAGGGAGTCTTGGAATGCGGGGTGGGAATCTTCAGCCGCGCTTTCACTTACCGAATGAACGGCCTAAGTAAGCCCGCGGCGCTCACGGGAGTGTCGGTGCGAACCGCGAGCGGACTCAGGGCGTCAGGCGAACTGAGTGCCGCGCCCCCTGCGCAGCTACTCCGCGCTCACACCTGGTGGGGTGTGCGGGGTGGGGGCGGGGTGTGCGGGGGTGGGGGGGGCAGGGGGGGTGTGTGTGCGGGGGTGGGGCGGGGTGTGTGGGGG
>NW_027685422.1:0-367 GCF_054177405.1 Leptonychotes weddellii | reverse complement strand
TATCATACATATCCTTCACAGTCATTTTTAACATCCTTTTTACTGACTGAATAACATGCCATTCTATACACCAAAATTTATCTAACCAATTCTTTAATATAGACATTTAGGGGCCCCTCCAGTTTTTGGATATGGAAACAATGTTGTGATGAATATCTTTATGCTATAAAATCTCTGCAAGCATACCAGGCTAAGTCATACAAGTAGAATTATTTGGTTATCTTGAAGGCTTGTGATATACCAAACTGAGTGTGATGGGACTTGACTTCAAATGTTAATATCTGCAACTATTCAATTTTATATATATTAGCTAGATCTTCTGTCCAGTCGATTATAAAATACACCATTCCTAGCATGGAGGACATTA
>NW_027685421.1:0-367 GCF_054177405.1 Leptonychotes weddellii | reverse complement strand
ATGACTATGAGGACCCAGTCTCCAGAGATAAGAAGGATGGGACATGTCTAGTCTGCTTAATACAATCACTCTAAGTTGCAGCAAAGGAAATCTTGCAAAGTCATTCATTAACTCTGTGATTCTAGGCACACTATTTTGTTTCTCTGAGCCTGGGCTTCTTCTTCCAGAAATGAGAACAGTCATTTCCTACCTTACAAAGTTGTTGTGAAGCTTAAATGAGCCAAATGTTAAAAAGCTGTGGGAATTGTGAAAAGCAGTATAAGCATTCACAGTCACCCTATTCTTTATCAAAGTCTACTTTTTGTTAGAGGATATTATTTTTTGCTCAAGATCCTTGTTGATTCATTTAATAAAGGTTTGTTGAGTA
>NW_027685420.1:0-7183 GCF_054177405.1 Leptonychotes weddellii | reverse complement strand
TGATAGCCTGTGTCTTTTGATTTGGGCATTTAGCCCATTTATATTCAGGGTAACTATTGAAAGATATGAATTTAGTGCCATTGTATTGCCTGTAAGGTGACTGTTACTGGTATATTGTCTGTGTTCCTTTCTGGTCTGTTACTTTTAGGGTCTCTCTTTGCTTAGAGGACCCCTTTCAATATTTCCTGTAGGGCTGGTTTCATGTTTTCAAATTCCTTTAGTTTTTGTTTGTCCTGGGAGCTTTTTATCTCTCTTTCTATTTTCAATGACAGCCTCGCTGGATATAGTATTCTTGGCTGCATATTTTTCTCATTTAGTGCTCTGAATATATCATGCCAGTCCTTTCTGGCCTGCCAGGTCTCTGTGGATAGGTCTGTTGCCAATCTAATGTTTCTACTATTGTAGGTTACAGATCTCTTCTCCCGAGCTGCTTTCAGGATTTTCTCTTTTCTCTGAGACTCATAAGTGTTACTATTAGATGTCAGGGTGTTGACCGATTTTTATTGATTTTGAGGGGGTTCTCTGTGCCTCCTGGATTTTGATGACCGTTTCCTTCCCCAAATTAGGGAAGTTCTCTGCTATAATTGAGCAAGGAGATTTTTAATCCTAAAGTTTGGGGTGCCTGCCCAGATAAAATGTGCTAATATTAAATGAATTAGAACTGTAAAAGTTTACATTTGTGCTACAATTTTACCTTAAAATGTATAATTGTTTTTTCTTAACACAGCACTATTCAATCCATACCTATATGTCAGGAACAGACTGTTCATTAGAGATGCAGTGTGAATATGGTGGATATTGTCCTGGCTAGTGTAGGATACAGACCAATAAAATAAGGGTGGCAGGGAAATTTCAGAGTGGGACTCTGGAGCAATGGTTGACTCTTTCCAAAGGAAAAGAGGAAAGAGGCATGAACAATGACTATGATAACCATGTGGAATGGAGAGAGTGCTGTAGCTTTGAGAGACTGGTCTCTATAGCTGAGCAGTGGAACTTGGGCAGTGCTGACAACTGAGGCAAGGCAGGTAATTTCTATTTCACAAATGAAGAAACAGGAGAGTGGAATCAGGTGAGCTGGTTGTTGTGTCATTCATTGTCAAGCCATGCAAGGGTCCAGGTATCATTATAACACATTCCCTTTGACATTTTTACAGAAGAGCTGCTTTCTTCTTTGTAGTTATCAAGACTGATTAGCAGATTGCAGAGGGTAGAGAAATCGTTTCTGAGAAGAAAATGAAAAACAAACAAGTCCATAGCTCATTGGTGGTTTTGATGTAGACTCCCAAATTTATCATCAGATATTCTAGACTCAAGTTCTGGCCCCAATACCGCTGTGGGAAAGTCATTGAAAGTCACTGAGATTTAGTTGCCTTATCTGTCAAATCTGTCATTACAACATACTTATGCACATGCACGCGCACACGCACACACATTCACATAATTAATGTTAACATTAGGGAAGACGGTGGCATGGAAAGTTGACAACAATAGCTAAGAAGTGGAAGTAACAATGTTAAGTTTCTAGGAATGAGAATATCTATGAGTTATCTACTCCTAATCATTTACATTCTTCAGCAGGAAATATTCCCTCAAGCTCCAAAACCAAGTCAGAATCTTCCCCAAGCTTCCACATCACCATGCACAGGTTTGGCACATATTACTTTATATTCAAATATGCTTTTTCTATATTTTCCTGTTTGACTGCAATACTTCATCTTGAAAAGAAGTATTTTGTTTAGTTCATCCTTGTAATCCCATGGCCAGCACAGGGTGTAGAGTTAGCCCTTGGCCATTTGGTTATCAATTCTGTTGAACTATAAATTCATCAAGAAATTCTCTGAAAACTCAAAAGGTACAAAGTAGAAGTCTAATCTGTCCAGTACTTTCTCCGAGTAGACAGAACTAAGAAACAGAGACTAAAGAGGTCAGCACATTCTTTCTGATAACAATTCTGAGTGGGACCAGAACCTGTGGGAATAGCCAGGCATATTTCAGGTCATTAATCACACGAACATGCTGGTTTTGCATGTCATCTCTTTATCTGTGTGGTTTTCAGTGTGTCAGATATAACCTGGAGTTAACCCAGTTGAATGACCATTGACTTTGGGGAATTTTATGGTGTTGATTTCTTTTTCATGAGAGTGATTTGGGTGATTAACATATCCTCTCAAAAACAGGTGCATCTCTTCCCCTGAATTCAGCTTATTGAAGTAACTACTGTCTTTTGCAGGAAAGAGTCCTCTCTGCCAGCTTTTATCTGGCCTTCCAGAAAGGCTGAAATGTTACAGGCCATCAGTCACATATAGTTGGACAATTTGTGCTCCTCTCTGTTTTCACTTTGTATTTCCATTTTCATTTCTCTAGTATAGTTTTTCCTGTAATGGAATAGCTGGTGACTTATGGGGCAAGGAGGCAGGAGTCTTGTACATCAGTTGAATCAGAGCTGCCTGGTGCCTGGCATGTTTCAAGCAAGCCACACACAGCATTCTTTAGGACCTACTGTTCTTCAAGACACAGGGTTTAGTGAGGGAGACAGCAGGGTCAAAAGGGTGAGCCTGTCTATGTCATATGGAATTCAGAGACATATTATTCTCTAAGTAGCTTTTTATTTTATTTCTTTTTATTCTTATTGTTTTTCTTAACAGGTTTTTTTGTGTGTGTGTATATATAGTTGGGCATAGAGATAGGTGAGGGGATACTAGAAATGCAGAATCTTAGGAATCAAAAGGACATTCAGGGGCGCCTGGGTGGCTCAGTCGTTAAGCGTCTGCCTTCGGCTCAGGTCATGATCCCAGAGTCCTGGGATCAAGCCCCGCATCGGGCTCCCTGCTCGGCAGGAAGCCTGCTTCTCCCTCTCCCACTCCCCCTGCTTGTGTTCCCTCTCTCACTGTGTCTCTCTCTGTCAAATAAATAAATAAAATCTTTAAAAAAAAAAGGACATTCAAAGTTGTAAAGGACAAAATCCATCCTATTTTGATCTCCTCAACAACATTCCTTTCAAAAGTTCTCCCAGTTTCTCTCTGAACGTATCCAGGGTAAGGAATTCATTACTCAACAGTGTACACAGGATCTTCTCTGGGCGTCTTTGATCAGCAGAGAAGTATCTGTGTCTTTCTCTCACTTCTACCAACTACACATATAACCTTTTGGATAAGTTAAGATAGAAGTCTGATTCCCCCATGTCTTTTCTATAAGCTAAATATTGCTCATATAATGTGATTTTGATTTCCTTCAAGGCCCAGTTCATCCCCCTCTGACTGTATTCCAGCAGGTCTTGAAGATCACACTTCCAGCCACCTTGAAGTGTTCTGACATCTCACTGCCATTATCTGTCTCACTAGGAGCCCGAGTAGTAACCCATCAGAATTAGTGTGGTTTATGCCAAGAAACCCTGTGGTTCGATCAATTATAGCATCTATTTGTCCCATGGAACTATTGTTAGTTTGTTCCTTTGGGCTGCCTTTGGCCATGGGCTGCAGGTCATGTGACAAGGATGATTTCATTGACTTTAATTATGATAAATACTGTTGCAGGATTTTGTTCGCTCTCTGTTACTACTGTTACACAGTATTACTATAGCTGTCCAGAACACAGCAGGACTGGGGGCATGACCAGATATTGGGGGTTGGGTGAGAAGAAAGATGATTAATTACTAGAAGATTCAGTAAGGCAGGTGGGCCAGGAAGAGAGAAATCCATAGGAGTCATTATACCTTGGAGAACAGAAGGAGTTTTTTGGTTTTTTTTTTTTTTTCTATTTTATTTTATTTATTTATTTATGTTATTTTTATTTTCATGTTGAGACCACTAATGATGCAAGTCTAAGTTCCATTATGCCAACTGTGGCAAATAGGTCTTATAGATCCAAAGATCTATAAGATCCAAAGATCTAGACACCAGAAGATCAGCCAGGCTAGAAGTTTAAATGGGATAAAGGTTATAATATGTTAACTGTAAAATGCTGGACAATTCTCAGCTGATTGTTTATTTCCTGAGACTGAAGACCTGGGAAATATACCTGGGAAGCCAAAAGGCCTGGAATTACTAATTATCATTCTCAGAACATGTTCTTTGTTATTCCCAACACTTTATATATTTCCTGGCATATAGTAATTATTTTATAAGGAATATGTACTGCATCTTTTAAAAACCTCCTACTCTTTTTTTTTTCCCCTCAGTTTGGTGGCATGGTTATATCCAGAATGACAAAAGGTAACCATGAGGTGGAATACTTTTAATTTTTTAAAAGTTAATATATATTCAATTTCTCTAGTGCTACTGTCATATAACAAAATATAAATTTGCTTTTTGACCCTGTTTTCTAGCATAGAGATCCTAAAACCCTTGAAATTTCCCGAGTTAGGAGTGTCTTTTTTTTTTTTTAATGTTTTTATTTATTTATTCATGAAAGTCAGAGAGAGAGAGAGAGAGAGAGAGAGAGAGGCAGAGGCAGAGGGAGAAGCAGGCTCCCCACCTAGCAGGGAGCCCGATGCGGGACTCGATCCCAGGACCCTGGGATCATGACCTGAGCCGAAGGCAGACGCTTAACCATCTGAGCCACCCAGGCGCCCCAGGAGTGTCTTTTGTTATTCATAAAGAGCCCCTTTGGAACATACCTGAATCAATGCTAATGAGGTTACTCAAGGTGATGCCCCTGGATAGCTTCTGGATATTGCCTAGGCATTAGAAAGACCAAAAGCATGCTTATAGAGTGAGAACTGTCAGCCTCCTTCTCCACTCAGACCTCTAGGGAGAGGAGAGGAGCTAGAAATTGGGTTATAAAAAGTCTTGAAGTTCAGGTACGCCTGGGTGCTCAGTCAGTTAAATGTCTGCCTTCGACTCAGGTCATGATCCCAGGTCCTGGGATGGAGCCCCACATTGGGCTCCTTGCTCAATGGGGAGCCTGATTCTCCCTCTGCCTGCATCTCCCCTGCTTATGCATGTGCTTGTGCTCTTTCTCTGACAAATAAATAAACAAAATCTTAGGAAAAAAGTCTTGAAGTTCAGAGAGCTTCCAGGTTGGTGAGTACGTTGTGGTGTTGGGAGGGTGGTGTGCCCAATGAAGGCATCAAAGCCCCATGGACATCCCTTCACCCTATCCATTACCATATGCATCTCCTCAATTTGGCTATTCCTGAGTTGTATTCTTTATAATAGAGCAGTAACATAACTAAAATGTTTTCTTGAATTCTGTGAGTCATTCTAGCAAATTATTTAACCTGAATGAAGGTCATGAGAACCACCAAAATTGTAGCCAAATTAAATGAAGTGTGAGTAGATCGAGAATTTGTGCCTGGTCCTGAATTTAGGGCAATCTTGTGAGATTGAGCTCTTAAACCTGTAGAGTCTGATGCTAACTCCTGACACATTGGAATAGGTTTGAATTGTGGGGCACCTTGTTGGTGTCAAGAATCAGATAGCTGCCATAAAGTATAGGAGAAAGACTTTTTAGGACTCAGAGACCTAGGATCTACCCCTAGCTTTGCCACTAACCCCATTTGTGAAACCTGTCACCAAGAGATATATGCTAATATAAGCTAAAACATAATGAGTATTAGGGACATGAGGCACTGACTAGAAAACAAATTTTTTTCTGGGGAATATAGACCTTATTCAACATTTAACTATTAGTTATGTTACTTTGATTATTTCATTCATTTTGCTTTTAAACCTTTTATGACTGCCTCCAGAATTAATACCAAACACCTCAATTTGGCTTTAAAAAACCCCTGCCATTTTAGTGCTTAACTATTTTTTCAGCCTCATGCATAGCTCAATCAGGTGTCTGTGAACTTGATATCGCAGGATCTACTGGTGTGGTAGAAAGTATAATGACTTCATACACTGGTTCTCTCATGTACAGAAACAGTGGCCTACTATACAGCTAATACTCAAAGTGTGTCCCTCACAAATACCATATATTCTGAATATCAGCTTTCATGTCTATATATGGGATACTCTTATGAATTGAATTGTGCCCCCCTCATTCATACCTTGAAGTCCTAACCCCCAGTACCTCAGAATGTGGCCTTATTTGGAAATAGGGTGATTGTCAATTTAATACTTAAGATGAGTTCATAGTGACATAGGATGGGTCCCCAATCCAATGCAACTGGCATCCTTATAAAAAGGAGAAATTTAGACACAGACAAGAGCACAAGGAGAACACCATTTGAAGATGAAGGCAGATATCAAGGTGATACTTCTATAAGCCACAGAACACCAAAGATTCCCAGCCAACCACCATAAGCTAGGAAAGAGGCCTGAGGCCAATTTCCTCACAAAGACCTCAGAGGGAACAAACCCTATTGACACCTTGATCTTGGACTTCTAACCTCCAGAACTGTGAGACAATAAATTTTGCAGTCCAAGCTACTCAGTTTGTGATACTTTGTTATAGTAGGCCCCAGGAAATTAATACAGATACTAGTATTACATTGATAGGCTTGATTTTTGAGTAAGGTTTAAAAGAGATAAATATGAAAATGAAGACCTTGGTATGGAGTCTGACACAAAGTTAAGTGGTCAGTATAAACATCTTGAATAAATAAATGAATTGACAAATTAACTTAAAAAGTTTCCATTGCATCTCCACAATTATTGGGGAAAACAAAGATGTTTACCTCAAGGAGGAACACATAGCAATTATCATAAAGGTCAGAGTCTATCCCTGGAGGCTAAGAGGTTTGATGTATGCTTTTCTTTTCTTTCTTTCTTTCTTTTTTTTTTTTTGAGTTTTAACCATGTGTATCTATTTTATTTTTTTAAATTTTTTATTGTTATGTTAATTACCATACATTACATAATTAGTTTTTGATGTAGTGTTCCCTGATTCATTGTTTGTGCATAACACCCAGTGCTCCATGCAGAACGTGCCCTCTTTAATACCCATCACCAGGCTAACCCATCCTCCCACCCCTCTCCCCTCTAGAACCCTCAATTTGTTTTTCAGAGTCCATCGTCTCTCATGGTTCGTCTTCCCCTCTGGTTCCCCCCCTTCATTCTTCCCCTCCTGCTATCTTCTTCTTCTTCTTTTTTTTCCCTTAACATATATTGCATTATTTGTTTCAGAGGTACAGATCTGTGATTCAACAGTCTTGCACAATTCACAGCACTCACCATAGCACATACCCTCCCCAGTGTCTATCACCCAGCCACCCCATCCCTCCCACTCCAACAACCCT
>NW_027685419.1:0-367 GCF_054177405.1 Leptonychotes weddellii | reverse complement strand
AGAGACATGAGTAGAAATGTGGTTCATTGGATCTTTGATTTTAAACATTTAAATAGTTTAAAATATTTAAAATATCCTAAAAAAAATAAAATATCTTAAGTAATTTAAAATAATTCCTACAAAGGAGATTATTGAGGTAATGGCCAAACTTTGGAAATCACTGTATAGCAAATAAAAGTACAATTGTACATTTCCTGCACGTGGTATCTTCACTGTGGTTATGTAGACGTTCATCTTCATTCTCAGGACACACGCTATGTACGAGCATCATAATAACCTCCTCTCAAACAGCTTAGCCAGTAAAAAACACACATATATGAGCACGCATGCACACACACGCGCACACAATGGATTTAATCATCACGTA
>NW_027685418.1:0-367 GCF_054177405.1 Leptonychotes weddellii | reverse complement strand
TTGGCTGGGTGTTCTTGCTGATCTTCTGTGCTCACCCAGCCTGTGACTGAGCATTTCTATCTCTGGCACACGACCCCATTTGGAGTCTCCAAACCCAGCAGATTCCTGCAGTGCACTCCTGCGCTGCTCCTCCCGGGGCAGGAAGGGGAGTCTCTCTGGATCTGCTGCTTGCTGGGTCCCTGCTGGAAGAGCAGTGGCCCAACTGTGCCGCGGATCAGTTTATGGCCACCCCAAGCTGAGAGCCCACTCCTTGGCTCCGTCTCTGCAGCCGGCTTCCCCGCTCCAATCCCTGGAAGTTCTGCCACACTCAGGGACCCCTGGTCTTTCTGTGACCCCGAGGGTCTTGAGACCACACTGTCCCAGTTAG
>NW_027685417.1:0-367 GCF_054177405.1 Leptonychotes weddellii | reverse complement strand
AAGTGCTTGGCAAAATGAGTTTTTAGTTTTACCGAATCCAAAAGGTTTGAAAAATAGTTCAAGTTGTTTGAAGAACCCAGTGCACAGCTGGATTTTTCAGTGTTTGGTAGTATGAATCAACTCTGACCTCAGACACTGTGGGTTTCTGCTGCATTCAAAAGGTGAGTCAGGGGGCGCCTGGGTGGCTCAGTTGGTTGAGTGACTGCCTTCGGCTCAGGTCATGATCCTGGAGTCCCGGGATCGAGTCCCGCATCGGGCTCCCTGCTCGGCAGGGAGTCTGCTTCTCCCTCTGACCCTTCCCCCTCTCATGCTCTATCTCATTCTCTCTCTCAAATAAATAAATAAAATCTTTAAAAAAAAAAAAAAA
>NW_027685416.1:0-367 GCF_054177405.1 Leptonychotes weddellii | reverse complement strand
TTGGCTGGGTGTTCTTGCTGATCTTCTGTGCTCACCCAGCCTGTGACTGAGCATTTCTATCTCTGGCACACGACCCCATTTGGAGTCTCCAAACCCAGCAGATTCCTGCAGTGCACTCCTGCGCTGCTCCTCCGGGGGCAGGAAGGGGAGTCTCTCTGGATCTGCTGCTTGCTGGGTCCCTGCTGGAAGAGCAGTGGTCCAACTGTGCTGTGGATCAGTTTATGGCCACCCCAAGCTGAGAGCCCACTCCTTGGCTCCGTCTCTGCAGCCGGCTTCCCCGCTCCAATCCCTGGAAGTTCTGCCACACTCAGGGACCCCTGGTCTTTCTGTGACCCCGAGGGTCTTGAGACCACACTGTCCCAGTTAG
>NW_027685415.1:0-367 GCF_054177405.1 Leptonychotes weddellii | reverse complement strand
CCTTTTACATAATGTCTGTCACACGGTTGGAATCAGACAATATATGGTTGGCTTCTTTCACTTAGCAATATGAATTTAAGGTTCCTCCATGTCTTTTCATGGCTTGATAGCGCATTTCTTTTTAGTGCTAAATAATACCCCATAGTCTGTTTATCCAGCCATCCACCCAAGGACATCTTGGTTGCTTGAAGTTTTGGCAATTATAAATAAAGCTGCTATAAACATCCATGTGCAGGTTTTGTGTGGACGTGTTTGTAACTCCTTTGGGTAAATACCAAGGAGCACTCGTGCTGGATTGCCTGGTAAGAGGATGTTTAGTCTTAGAGAAACCACCAAGCTGCCTTCCAAGCACCTTTACCATTTCTCT
>NW_027685414.1:0-367 GCF_054177405.1 Leptonychotes weddellii | reverse complement strand
AAAAAAAAATCAATTTCGAAATAATTTCCTATATAACAGAAAGATGTACAAGACTAGTAGCAAGAATTGCCATATACCTTCTCCCAGATTCACTAATTGTTAACATCCGGTGCCATTTGTCCTGCTGTTCTCATTCATATTTGCGCTCACTCTCTCTGGATGTGTGTGTGTGTGTGTGTGTGTGTGTGTGTGTGTGTGTGTACATTTAGGGTATATCAAACGTGGTACACACATAACATATATGATACACACTATTTTTTTCCCTAAACCATTTGGGTTAATGGCAGACATGCCCCTCTACCCCTAACAACTTCGGTATGTATCTCCTTAGAACAACTCTTAGAAAACCACAGTATGATTATCAGAT
>NW_027685413.1:0-367 GCF_054177405.1 Leptonychotes weddellii | reverse complement strand
TCCTGGCATGGTGTTATCATTAAAACAAACCCCTGGGAAAGTTCCCAGCCTGTTGACCAATGATATAATGTGCTGTAGCATCATGCCCTGTCAGAATCCGTTTCTGAAAGGGTCAGTCTCATTTACGAAGACCCTCAGGCCAACCAAGAGAACAGGAACTGCTGATCTGTCTGTTTTGCCTCGGTCACACTCATCGTCTCAATTAGGAATGCAGGGTCATTTCAAACGTACTGCTTTGGTGCTTCCTGTGGATCAGAGTTTTTAAAGTCCTTATGAATCTCATTTTGTACTGAGCTGGTTGATACCATAGACTGCCAGTGCTGCATCCTCACCAATGGGACAAGATGGGCTTCCTTGCACTCTTTAA
>NW_027685412.1:0-367 GCF_054177405.1 Leptonychotes weddellii | reverse complement strand
CTGGCAGTCAGCTGCACATGTGAATAGTCACATGCAAACTCAGGGCAGAAAACCTGTATCCCAGAGAATAAGGAATGATTTAGTTCTAATTAAGAAGTTTCCTTTTAAAAAGAACAAGTGTTAATAGACCTCTTCTGAATAAATTAAAGTCAGTTTGAAAACGTGGTTTTAGCCTGGTGATGGGTATTAAAGAGGGCACGTACTGAATGGAGCACTGGGTGTTATATGCAAACTGAATCATGGAACACTACATCAAAAACTAATGATGTAATGCATGGTGATTAACATAACATAATAAAATTAAATTAAAAAAAGGAAAACGTGATTTTGTCAAACGCATTTGAACGGCTTTTCCTTCAGTTTTGGG
>NW_027685411.1:0-367 GCF_054177405.1 Leptonychotes weddellii | reverse complement strand
TAAGAAAGCTGCCTATCAGGGGTGCCTGGGCGGCTCAGTTGGTTAAGCGTCTGCTTTCGGCTCAGGTCATAATCTCAGGGTCCCTGGATATCAGGCCCTCCACTCAGTGGCAGATCTGCTTCTCCCTCTCCCTCTATGATCTCTCTCTCTCAAATAAATAAAAATCTTAAAAAAAAAAAAAGCTGCCTATCAGAAATTAGTTAGCATACAACCAGAAGTAACAAATACAAGTACCTAGAGCCAGAATGATATCAAAGATGAGTGCAGAAGACCAGATATAAAATAACAGTGGTGGCAGTATGCTGAACTGGAAAGCAAAGACCCTTAGAGAGGACAAACCACCATGACTTGGCTCTACCACAGAATA
>NW_027685410.1:0-367 GCF_054177405.1 Leptonychotes weddellii | reverse complement strand
TTTTCTATAAGGGGCCAGATAGTAAATATTTTAGGCTCTGTGGGCCAAGAAGCAAAATTGAACAACTGTTCTTGCTGAGAGGTGAATAGTCTTTTACATGTTTTATAGTTAAAAACATAAAAATCATTCTTATATCCCTGCAAAAACATGTGGTGGGCTGGATTCAGCCTTGTGGCCATGGTTTGTGGACTGCATTGCCCTCATTCTCCTCCTGGCCCCACCTCTTTTTCCAGTAGGTTCTCATAATAGAATGCAATTGAACTAGAGGGTATTATGCTAAGCAAAACAAGTCAATCAGAGAAAGACATGTATCATATGATCTCACTGATATGAGGAATTCTTAATCTCAGGAAACAAACTGAGGGTT
>NW_027685409.1:0-7184 GCF_054177405.1 Leptonychotes weddellii | reverse complement strand
AAGCGTCTGCCTTCAGCTCAGGTCATGATCTCCAGGTCCTGGGATCGAGCCCCACATCGGGCTCCCAGCTCAGCAGGGAGCCTGCTTCTCCCTCTCCCTCTGCCTCTCCCCCTGCTTGTGCTCTGTCTCTGTCTCTCTCAAATGTATAAATAAAATCTTTTAAAAAATAAATAAATAAAGGGGCGCCTGGGTGGCTCAGATGGTTAAGCGTCTGCCTTCGGCTCAGGTCATGATCCCAGGGTCCTGGGATCGAGTTCCGCATCGGGCTCCCTGCTCCTTGGGAGCCTGCTTCTCCCTCTGCCTCTCTCTCTGTCTCTCATGAATAAATAAATAAGATCTTTAAAAAAATAAATTAAAAAAAAGGTCCCTTATCCACATACATGCCCCCAAATGTGAACAGATATTATTCTCTCCATTTAAAAAAAATTCACAAACACTCCACATATAAAAACCTCCTTCTTCATTTAACAATACATAGCTTTGTTTTCCTGTATCACCAGAAAAACATCATAAACTTCTAAAATGATTATATTGTACATATACACAGTGTTAAATCTTTCCCTAATTTAATATGTCTCCAATTTTTGATATAAAAAAGCTGAACTATATATCACTGAGCATGTTATCTTTGTCCTTATGATTAACTACTTTAAGTGGAATTACTGGGTCAAAAGGCACTGACTTTTTGTTACTGAGATAGTTTGCATACCATAAAATTCACCCTTTTAAATTGTCTAATTCAATGGTTTTTAATATATTCACAGAGTTGTGCAACTATCACCATTATCTAATTTAGAACATTTTCATTATCCCAAAAGAAAACCGATACCCATTAGGAATCATTCCCCATTTTCCCCCAGTCCCTGAAAAGATACTTTTAATTTTTAAAAGGGGGGGCGCGCAGAGTGAGAGGGAGAATCCCAAGCAGGCTCCACACCCAGCACGGAGCCCAACATGGGGCTCGATTTCACAACCCTGAGATCATGAGCAGAACCGAAATCAAGAGTTGGTTGCTTAACTGACTGAGCCACCCAGGCACCCCAAGATACTAACTTTTTAAGTGTCTTAATACATGTTGCCTAATTACTTTCCAGAAAGATTGTCCAGTTTATGTTGCTAACAACCATATGCCAGTTTTTACATATTTTCCCCAGAATTAAATACTACCATTTAAAAAAACCTAATAGGGACACCCAGGTGGCTCAGTCAGTTAAGCATCTGCCTTCAGCTCAGGTCATGATCTCAGGGTCCTGGATCTCCCTCTCCCAGTCCCCCTGCTTGTGCTCTCTCTCCCTCTCTCTCTAACAATAAATAAATCTAAAAAATTTTTTAAATAAATAAAAAATAAAAAAACCCTAATAAGCAGAAATTAGTAACTCATTGCCATTTACATTAAAATTTTTTACTACTAATGAGAGTGAAATGTTATATATCCATCAATTCATTATTTTCTGCTTTTTTCCCCCTGTCCTTTTGTAAACTTTCCATCCTCTTTATTAGGGGTTAAAATCCAATTATCAGTCTAAATAAAATATTCCTTGAAAAACCTGGTTTCCAGAAAAATCATGAGAAATTCCAAAACTTAACAACTTTTTTGAGGTTAACTATACCATGGATCCTCATTATTAGTACAGGTAAATTAGAGTTTGCTAATAATCATAAAGTTTATGCTATAATCATAAACAAAAGAGCATAGTCTATCTTCAATCAAAGAAGATACTACTTCTGGGTTCCTTTGTTATTACAGAGTGAGCTTGTCTCACTGGCACTTCAGAACAAAGCCTCCCATCCTATAGGGACAAAAAGCCCATTATTGTACAGCACTTATGGCCGTCTGGTTAATGAGCCAGTCACTGGTAAATGAGAATGAAAAAAATTAACCCAACCCACATAATGTAGTGATCGTTGTTGCTTACACAAAACCAGAAATGAAGCCAGCTAGCTGCTAAACACTTACTTTATGTTAATGGACAGAAAGCACCCAACCTTACAATTAGGATAGATAAAAACTGATGGCAAAAGGGAGGCAAAAAAAAGTAAGCCAAGGCATCCTTGGGAGTCTCCCTGGCTACCCAAAGCAACAAGAACCTTCCAGAGACTAGCATTAGAAACATGTGCTCAATAGATTGCATCTGCAATCTGATGTGTAAATTTTTCTCACAGAACAAACATCTCTACTTAAACGGGCCCTTCCTTCCATTTCCTGTTCCTCACTATTGTTTTTCACTCACATTCTAACCTTTTAAATCAGAATTGCTGTACCTTTAATCACTTCTCAGTCATTTTTTTATTTGGGGGTTTTGGGGGGAGAGGGAACATCTGCACTTTTTTTTTAAGATGTTATTTATTTGACAGAGAGATAGAGAGAGAGCACAAGTAGGCAGAGAGGCAGGCAGAGGGAGAGGGGGAAGCAGACTCTCCACTGAGCAGGGAGCCCGACGCGGGGCTCGATCCCAGGACCCTGGGATCATGACCTGAGCCGAAGGCAGCCGCTTAATCGACTGACCCACCCAGGCGCCCCACATCTGTATTTTTTTTTTTTTAAAGATTTTATTTATTTATTTGAGAGAGAGAGAGAATGAGAGACAGAGAGCACGAGAGGGAAGAGGGCAAAGGGGGAAGCAGGCCCCCCGCTGAGCAGGGAGCCCGATGCGGGACCCGATCCCGATCCCGGGACTCCAGGATCATGACCTGAGCCGAAGGCAGTCGCCCAACCAACTGAGCCACCCAGGCGCCCTCCACATCTGTATTTTTTAATCGTGGAAACAATAGATTCCACAATATCCCCTAGAATATAAGATGGTTAATTCAGACAAGTGACTGTCAAAGCAGATCTCAACAGGGAATCAGCTTGTGATTGCTCTAAAGCAATATCCCTAATAAGACTGTCTAGAATCCTAGAATGTTAAAAACTGGAAAGGAGCTCCAGAGTCATCTAACCCTACTTGAATCATGCGTTGCTCTTCATAGAAGGGGGAGGGCTTAGAATGCACACACATCTCCAGGGCTCCTTGGTGCACCCCTGATCTGCTAGGTCGGTGTTAAAACAGCAGGTTACTCCAACCTGTTCTTTTCTGAACCTGTGAGGATACACTTGCTGACTCAGATATTCTTCCCCCAAATCACTCATTTACAGGTGGTGTTGAGGCTAATGAAAACACAAGCTACTGGAAAGGAAGGGCTGACATTTCTGTTATTATCCTAGAGATAATAACGTATCAGTGACTAGAAGCAATATAGACTGGAAGATTTCTGATGTAATAGCTATAACTGCTCTGGAACCTGAAGGAAAAACAAAACAAAACAAAACAAAAAGCTCTGAAATACTATAGCAAGGCTATACATCTCTCTCTTTTGTGTTGTTGTTGTTTTTGTTTTGTTTATTAAGATGTAAGACGGCACATTCACGGGCACAGAAAAACCTTGACTGAGAATACGTATTATTGAAAGTTAAGAGCTACCTATCTGAACTCTGGTGATTTTTTTGTACTCCTATTCACCTTCTAATACCTCAAAATGTATAAAACATCTCAGTTAATGATGTATCATTATTTAAAACAAATAAGGAAAAAAAGCCAATGATCCTCACGCAATTTCTAAATAATTTTAATGTCCAAGAACTAAACAGTTTCTTTTCGACATTCCTAACTGAAATGTCAATACACATCTATAACACGATGCTACTAGAATGTTAAGTCTAGTCTTGATTTTAAACCTCAAACTGCCTCCCAAGGAAGCTCATTTCCTAAAACAACAATCCTGTCACTTGCCATTCCAAACTACCTTAGCTGTCACTCTGTAGCCTTCATGGGTATGAGTCCTCTCTCCATAGAGTACAAGAGTCTCAAGGGTCACGCCTTCCTTTTGCTGTAGCTCTTCACCTACTTCAAGAGGGATGGGAATGTAACAACCATATTCTGGATACACAGTAGGCAAGCTACCAGGAAATGCCAGAGATAAAGACCGATCACAAGGCTTTAAGAGACCAAGAGTAAGAAAAGGGGAGCTGAGTGAGATTCTAAACATAGCATATTAGTAAACTTTAGCATACACTGTTGAGGGCCAGCAAATTAAAGCTAACTGCATTTAAAGATGTGCCTCAGTAGGAGCAGTTTATGTTCAGACCTCAAATCCACATTCTACTTCAAAAGTCTCTCAGGCAAGAGGCATATGGAAAGTCCCCTCAGAAATAACATACATGCTACTGATTCATTTGTATTAACACACCCTTGGTTTCATTATTCATTTAAATCCTAATGAAGTTTTTATGTATCAGTCACTTGCACTTTGATCCAAACTGGTTTATTGAGGACCAGTTTTTTTTTCCCTAGGAGTACAATCTCAATGTAGGTAAAAAAGAAGTTTTGGGGACGCCTGGGTGGCTCAGTCGGTTAAGCGTCTGCCTTCGGCTCAGGTCATGATCCCAGGGTCCTGGGATCGAGTCCCGCATCGGGCTCCCTGCTCCGCGGGGAGCCTGCTTCTCCCTCTGCCTCTCTCTCTATCTCTCATGAATAAATAAATAAAATCTTTAAAAAAAAAGAAAAAGAAGTTTTGACTGGATGGTTTGGGGTTAGGGGTTGTGATGGGGGAGGTGGGGAAAGGAAGAGAAGATCATTTTGGAAAATGCTCTTCATTGAGGTGCTACAGTTAAAGGTTTCTGACAGAAAGGAACAGGAAAGGAAGTAGGTACCTAGAGATCAAAGAAGCACTACCATAAATAAATGAAGAATGCTCCTGGAAAACTTTATCACCAAGTTTGCTGAAGTCTCTGGAAGCAACTAATGCCAGAGACTTCTCTGACACCTTTAACCTGAGTCTCCTTCAAACTTCGAGGAGTAACAGCTGAACACTGTGTCTGTCAATGAATTTGAAATTGCTGTGCTCCAGTTCACTGAATATCTTTCAGACAAAAGATAATAAATGTGTTGGTTTTAAAACCAAGAATTTTAGGAGTAAAAGTATTTTTAGCAAAAACAAATTTTCTTTGGAAATACATGTTTTGTTCCATTTCAGACTCACCCAGAATAGGTTTATTTCATTCAGCTGTAGACACCCCCCCCCCATACTTCAGTTTCCTTGGAATTTGGTGGATAATCCTTTCCTAGTTATGAATAATTCCAAAGTATGCTCAGCAGATCCTATGAAGACCTATGTCCACCTTAGGTCATGACAACTGAGAAGCAGCAGTTCCATTTCACAAAACATGACACACAGACTCTTAAAGCATATTTATAGCCTCACTTTTCCAGCTGAGGAAAACTCACGCACGCTTTTAGGCATCCTCAATTTCCCTGCCTAAAAACCGTGCCTAAGGATGAATCTCTAATTCCTTGGAACAGGGAGGAGTTGCAATCGTAAGTGGCTTTGAAACGGGTGAAATCTCACTATCACTATTTCATAACTGTTCTTCAAAAGCTGGTAATTTTCTTTCAAGTTGCAGCTTTGGAGGCTCTCATTGACGCTCAGTCTTCACAAACTTCCTTGAGCAGAAGAAAGGCTATCTAACGTGCTAAGTCAGATCGCTCAAGCTTGTTTTATCACACCTATGGATACCTTTGCAACATCTCAAGCCTCATGCATCTACCCCAATAACAACTACTAAAATCAGAGCTCGAGGGGATGGTCTTCAAATCACATTTGAGCAAACAAGAGACGGGAAGTGATGGCCTTAAGTGACACAGCCTTCCCTAGCCAAAATGAGGCGCCCTCGCACACTGCGAGCGGCTCAAGATGTTACCAGAAGCTCCTGCCATATGTACGGGGTGAGGCTGCGGGAGCAGGTAAAGCAGGGACGATAATTGGAGGGCCCTGGGGAGAACTGCGGTGTCAAAGCCTGCAGGCGGGATGGAGTGGAAGGCGGTGAGGCAAAATTGGGCAGGTACTGTAAGGAGCCAATGCAGCGAAGAAAACAGGGAAGGCGAGAGGCAGAGCCCTAGAAAAACCTGACGAATTCGCGCCTGGAAGGGTTTCCGAGGGTCCAGTTCTCTCACCAGAAAGCCGCGTTCAGCCCCAGGCACCACAGGGCGCTCCTGGCTGGCCGCTCCCACACCAGGGCTGCCTGCACCCGGCTCAGCAGAGGCTCGTAAGGCCCCAGCACCTCCACCAGGGCCCGCTGCGCCGCCTCAACCTGCTGGTCTCGCTCCCAGGAGCCTGACATAGCGCGGCGGCCCCTGAGAGTCGGCCCCGAAGCCGGGCCTGGGGCCGCGGCCACCCCCTCTACCTCCGCCATCTCCCCCCCAGCAGCCACAACATCCGGGGCCGCGGCCCGACGGTCACAATAAACACCAAGTACGCAGACGCGCGATTCGGCGGGGGAGGCCGCGGCCCTCCACAGTGCGCCTGCGCGCAGGCTCTAGCTCCCGTCCACAGAGAGGAAAGAACGCTACGTCAAAGTACGTCCCCCGCGCCCAGGCCCAGTTTCCCGACCCGGAGCTGCGCACGCGCAGTCTCCTTGACCGAAGCCAAATGTGAATAAGGACCGGCCAACGCCAGAACTCAGTTCTCATTGGGGCGGAGAAAGTTCGTGGGAGGAGCAGGGTGTTTGGCGCCTGCGTCGTGCGGCTAGCGCTTAGCAGGCGGCGGCTTGGCTGGCGGGAGCGGCTGCAACGCTGGTGCCTGAGGAGCGATGCCGAGGGAAATCATCACCCTACAGTTGGGCCAGTGCGGCAATCAGAGTGAGCGAACCTCCGGCCCCTCCGCTAGTCAGGTTCCTTAGATTCCATGGGATCTCGCTGTGTGATCTTGGACTCCATCTGCCCTGCCCAGAATCGTAGTTTTCCAAAGGCGGGACATGCTTGACCCAGTGTCCAGTTGCCCAACCCTGAGGGGCCCTCCCTTCCCGGTCGCCGGCATACAGCCCTTTCCTCCTACATGGGAGACTCCCTAGGCTTGACTTCCTATCTTCGGACCCAGGCGCTCAGTCCCTCAGCTCCTAGTTGGCATCTGCCCAGACCCAGATATCCTCTTTCTCCCCCGTCCAACCCCCTCCCCCAGTTGGGTTCGAGTTCTGGAAACAGCTGTGCGCCGAGCATGGTATCAGCCCCGAGGGCATCGTGGAGGAGTTCGCCACCGAGGGCACTGACCGCAAGGACGTCTTTTTCTACCAGGTGCCCCCAGCGACTTGGCCAGGGGGTCTGAGGGAAGGGCAGAGGCCTGGTACCGGGAAACCCGCTGGGCAGAAGAGC
>NW_027685408.1:0-367 GCF_054177405.1 Leptonychotes weddellii | reverse complement strand
TGATTCAACAGTCTTACACAATTCACAGCACTCACCATAGCACATACCCTCCCCAATGGGGTCCTATATTTTAATTTGCTAAATCTACCAACTCTACGTACAGTACACATACAAAATAGGGTTTATCAGGTAAAACTAAATGCAGAGTAGTAGAGGGCACACAATTCCCTGAAGTTGCATTTATCCACAGCTGAAGCCAGGCATAGGTGATCTGCATGCACCATATCCAACATTAGCGTGAAAAAGGACCTGCCCCTAAATATCCTACATATATACCGGGGTGGGAGGTGGTGGGGTAGTGGTTTGCAACCATGGGAGTTTCCAGGGTAAAATCTGCAACTGGCCCCTGGACATGGAGAGCAAGAAG
>NW_027685407.1:0-367 GCF_054177405.1 Leptonychotes weddellii | reverse complement strand
AAAAGCCCCTGACACAGAAGTGCCAGCAGTAAATGTGGGTCTTGTCTGGGCTGGAGGAAAGTAGGATGAACATATTTCAGAATTAGTGCTAATGTTGATCTCAGAGAAGTCGTTCTTAGACCACTAACAAATGCGGATTAATGTAAATCAGAAACATCTTTAGG
Organism: Leptonychotes weddellii; assembly: GCF_054177405.1. Lineage (NCBI taxonomy): Eukaryota > Metazoa > Chordata > Mammalia > Carnivora > Phocidae > Leptonychotes > Leptonychotes weddellii. The sequence continues at coordinate 203 of NW_027685407.1, read as the reverse complement.
TAAAAAACATATGCCAAACTCCATCCATATACTTTTAGTTAGAAGTAACCCCAATGTTCATAGCAGCAATGTCTGCAATAGCCAAACTGTGGAAGAAGCCGACATGCCCTTCAACAGATGAATGGATAAAGAAGATGTGGTCCATATATACAATGGAATATCACTCAGCCATCGGAAAGGATGAATACCCAACATTTGCATCA
>NW_027685406.1:0-367 GCF_054177405.1 Leptonychotes weddellii | reverse complement strand
TCTTTCTTGCTTCTCTCTTCCCCTCACCCTCCGCTCTGGGTCTCAGGGGCACCTCTTGCCCATGGGAATGGCAGTGCCCCTTCCGGTGGAGAATGCTATGAGGATGCCAGAGCCTTGGTGGGCGCTGCGGAACTGTAGGAGGGGCTGGGTCTCAAAACACTTTAGAAGAGGGGCGCCTGGGTGGCTCAGTTGGTTAAGCAACTGCCTTCGGCTCAGGTCATGATCCTGGAGTCCCGGGATCGAGTCCCGCATCGGGCTCCCTGCTCGGCAGGGAGTCTGCTTCTCCCTCTGACCCTCCTCCCTCTCATGCTCTCTGTCTCTCATTCTCTCTCTCAAATAAATAAATAAAATCTTTAAAAAAAAAAAA
>NW_027685405.1:0-367 GCF_054177405.1 Leptonychotes weddellii | reverse complement strand
AGATGGTGAGCACCTGCAACAGTCCCTGAGAGCAGGAGAGCACGAGATCCGGTCCATCATCAGGCCCCTACACGTGAGCCAAACCTGAAGCCCGCGCCTCAGGCAGAAGCTTCCAAACAAGCACACGGGTCTTTTTTCACAGAAACGCTGGGCTGCCTCAGCCTTAGTAGCGCCTTGGGGGTGGTAGCCTGCCAAGAACTGTGTCTCTGATGGTTACAGTCCTGTGGGATCCAGGAACACTAGCACCCCTGGTCACCAGAGCCTGGACATCAAGGGCATCCCCAGGCGGCAGCCACAAAGACAAGCACCCAAGACGCAAGAAAAACCTCCCCTCCACGAGAGACTGGCGCTCGGGGCTCGGCAGAGG
>NW_027685404.1:0-367 GCF_054177405.1 Leptonychotes weddellii | reverse complement strand
TCAGGTCATGATCCCAGGGTCCTGGGATCGAGCCCCGCATCGGGCTCCTGGCTCAGCGGGGAGCCTGCTTCTCCCTCTCCCTCTGCCTCTCTCCCTGCTCATGCTCTCTCTCGCTCTCTCTCTCTCTCCCTGTATCTCTGTGTCTCAAATGAATAAATAAAATCTTCAAAAAAAAAGTCATCATTTAAAAAAAAAAAAAAAGACACAGGGTATCCGACTGGATAAAAAAGCAAGACCCATCCATATGCTATCTACAAGAGACTCATTTTAGAACTAAAGACACCTCCAGATCGAAAGTGAGGGGGTAGAGATCCATTTATCATGCGAATGGACCTCAAAAGAAAGCTGGGGTAGCAATCCTCCTATC
>NW_027685403.1:0-367 GCF_054177405.1 Leptonychotes weddellii | reverse complement strand
ATACTGAGGGTTGTTGGAGTGGGGGTGTGGGTGGGAGGGATGGGGTGGTTGGGTGATAGACACTGGGGAGAGTGTGTGCTATGGTGAGCGCTGTGAATTGTGCAAGACTGTTGAATCACAGATCTGTACCTCTGAAACAAATAATGCAATATATGTTAAAAAAAAAAGAAGAAGAAGAAGATAGCAGGAGGGGAAGAATGAAGGGAGGGAAATCGGAGGGGGAGACGAACCATGAGAGACAATGGACTCTGAAAAACAAACTGAGGGTTCTAGAGAGGAGGGGGTGGGAGGATGGGTTAGCCTGGTGATGGGTATTAAAGAGGGCACGTTCTGCATGGAGCACTGTGTGTTATGCACAAACAATGAA
>NW_027685402.1:0-368 GCF_054177405.1 Leptonychotes weddellii | reverse complement strand
GGCGCCTGGGTGGCTCAGTCGGTTGAGCGACTGCCTTCGGCTCAGGTCATGATCCCAGGGTCCTGGGATCGAGTCCCGCATCGGGCTCCCTGCTCTGCGGGGAGCCTGCTTCTCCCTCTCCCACTCCCCCTGCTTGTGTTCCCTCTCTCGCTGTGTCTCTCTCTGTCAAATAAATAAATAAAATCTTTAAAAAAAATAAAAAATAAAAAAAAAATACTTATGAAGAAAATCAAGAAAGGCAGACTATATATTAAAATATAAAAAATAAACGTCTATTAATTGTAGGTAGAACATCATAATTCATTTGGCTTATGTGATTACTGTCTTCTAATTGTTTTGAGCTGGATTAGCTTCACAATTTCTTTAAA
>NW_027685401.1:0-368 GCF_054177405.1 Leptonychotes weddellii | reverse complement strand
GATGGACTCTGAAAAACAAACTGAGGGTTCTAGAGGGGAGGGGGGTGGGAGGATGGGTTGGCCTGGTGGTGGGTATTGAGGAGGGCACGTTCTGCATGGAGCACTGGGTGTTGTGCACGAACAATGAATCATGGAACACTTCATCTAGAACTAATGATGTAATGTATGGGGATTAACATAAGAATAAAAAAAAAAAAAATTACTCTCTATCATTTCTTGGGCTAACAGTTGCATTTGCTGCTATTTTTTTTTTTTTGGCTAATAAAAATCAATCACTAATAGTGATCACAGTTATCATTTCCATCTCTTTCGTTATTAGTGTCGGTTTTTTTATGACTTTTTTGTAGTTCTGTGAATTTACTATTTCA
>NW_027685400.1:0-368 GCF_054177405.1 Leptonychotes weddellii | reverse complement strand
TCTGGAGATGTTTTTGATTGTCACAACTGGGAGGATGTTACCAGCATCTAGTGGGCAGAGGCCAGGGATGCTGTTAAACATTCTACAATGCAGGACATCTCCTCATGACAAAAAGTATCTAGCCCAAAATGTCTAGAGTGCTGGGGTTGAGAAACCTTGCCTTAGACTAACTAGCAAACCAGAATATGGTCACTCTTAATTATGGGCAGGTAAGAATATAATCATACTTTTCCTAAGCTCGGTGAGAATTAAATGTTCTTAAACACAAATATCAATAGAGTTTTGAGAGTATGTTTTTTTTCTCAATAACATTTTCTTAAAAATAAACATCCTTGGGGCACCTGGCTGGCTTAGTCAGAAGAGCATGA
>NW_027685399.1:0-368 GCF_054177405.1 Leptonychotes weddellii | reverse complement strand
TTTTTTTTTTTAAAGATTTTATTTATTTATTTGACAGAGAAAGACACAGCGAGAGAGGGAACACAAACGGGGAGTGGGAGAGGGAGAAGCAGACTCCCCACCGAGCAGGGAGCCCGATGCGGGACTCGATCCCGGGACTCCAGGATCATGACCTGAGCCGAAGGCAGTCGCTTAACCAACTGAGCCACCCAGGCGCCCCATGTCGGATGTATTCTTAATAATTAAATTGAACTAATGCATTTTGGGGAAAAATACTGCAGAAGTGATGTTTTGCCCTTCTTACTGTATCCTCTAAGGAGGTAGGTGGAGTCAGTATGTCTTATTACTGGTGATGTTAATTTTGATCGCTTAGGTAAGGTAGGGTCTGC
>NW_027685398.1:0-7184 GCF_054177405.1 Leptonychotes weddellii | reverse complement strand
ATATGCACCCCAATGTTCATAGCAACAATGTCCACAATAGCCAAACTGTGGAAAGAGCCGAGATGCCCTTCCAAAGATGAATGGATAAAGAAGATGTGGTCCATATCTTCAATGGAATATTACTCAGCCATCAGAAAGGATAAATACCCAACTTTTGCATCAACATGGATGGGACTGGAAGAGATTATGCTAAGTGAAATAAGTCAAGTAGAGAAAGTGAGTTATCATATGGTTTCACTTATTTGTGGAACATAAAGAATAGCATGGAGGACTTTAGGAGAAGGAAGGGAAAAATGAAGGGGGGGGGAATCGGAGGGGGACATGAACCATGAGAGACTATGGACTCTGAGAAACAAACAGGGTTTTAGAGGGGAGCGGTTGGGAGGATGGGTTAGCCTGGTGATGGTTATTAAGGAGCGCATGTACTGCATGGAGCACTGGGTGTTATACACAAACAGTGAATCATGAACATTACATAGAAAACTAATAGTGTACTGTATGATGACTAACCTAACATAATAAATTAAAATAAAATTTTAAAAAAGGAAAGAGCAAATCAATGGATGGTGTATCAAGAACCAACTGTACAATATAGGTCCAGTTGTCATTTAGCTTGAACTAATATTGTCCAGTACTTCTCTGCCAAGACAGAATAAACATAGTAAATGTTGTATTTGAATTTGAAAGATGAGACTCATAAAGCATAGCTAATCTGTCTGGCATAAAAGTGAAGAACACTTCTTTCAAGTTATCTCTGCTAAATAATATAGCAAGAACTGATTCATGGTCAAGGTTTACTTTCATTATTTATTGGTCAATGACAAAAATATTAACAAAAATAAGTTCCATGTAGAGATCTTCCCTCACTGGAGAAAACAATTATAGAAGAGAAGAAGGATTTTTAAAAATTTTTTTCATCTTAAAAGAGCAATGACAATATTAAGACCTTATTAAGCTAAGAGAAAAGCACCTGTAAGAACAGTATTAAAGACCATTACCTGCCAAGAATTAAGTTTCTTTGCTATTCACAGGAGTTTGAGGAAGAGTTTAATGAAGGCAATTTAAGAAAACAGTTGCCCTGCTCTTTTTGGTCCTTTTACAATTTCCCGTTGTAACTATGGCCATTTACCACCTGAATCAGTCCAGTTAAATGTGTGATTTCTTTTTATAGCATAAATTTTGTTACCTAATATTTGCACAGTAGTACATTTAACTTTAGACACTTAACCATGTCACAGTCTAATATGTACAGATTATCTCTTTATAAAATGTTCTCATTAAAATGTCACCCATGAACACAAACGTATGGTAGAAAAGATGAAGCAGGTATCTTAGGGTATAAAGTCATGTTAAAGAAAATAAAACATAGGGGTAATGTGGTAATGCTAGTGTTTAAATTGCTCATATGTATATTTTTTTTTCTGACTGATAAAGTATTCTTTTAAATACTCCCCTTAAATATTCTCCACAGTTTCATTGGCAACAAGAGGGAAGTACTCAAGAAAGTTCTGTTATTTAACATGGTAAGTAGAGTGCAAACCCATGAATTTAGACATATTTTTCTGTTTGTGATCATATAGACGAAGATAGAATAAGATTTCTGTTTGTATAATTTATAAAGAAAAGAATTGCCAGGAAAAGTGACAGTTTACTTAAGGGAAAGGCTTCTCAATTATTTTTATCAGTAACCATTTGCAAATGTGTGAAAAAAGAGTTTCTATTTTACTAAGCTGGTCTCTGATGTTTCTTGTATGTACATCAAAGTAATATTTTTAAAAATTACTAATTTAGACTGGACTTTTCTATAATTAGTTGATATTAAGGCAGATGAAGAAAAGCATGAGTAAGGCAGTGGAAGGATACAGATGACATGCCTTAAGCCATCTTGCTTAATTCACTTAACTGGAAAGTTTTCCTGCTAATAACCTACTATCATGGTGATCTTCATTAGCATAGTATAATACAGGTCCTTACAGCTGGGTGGTATATAACAGCAATATGGGAGAGTTGAGAAATAAATCTCATATCTATTTCTTCCATGACATCCATATTGAGTAAAATTTCAGTTCTACTTGTCATCAAAGTAGGAAGTTCAGAATTGACTGGTTAAAAAGAAAAAAAAAAATATATATATATATAGGGATGCCTGGTTGGCTCAGTTCATTAAGCATCAGTCTCTTGATTTTGGCTCAGGTCATGATCTCAGGGTTGTGAGATCCAGCCGCGCATCAGGCTCTGCACTCAGCAGGGAGTCTGCTCAAGATTCTCTCTCTCCCTCTCCCCTGCTCCTCCTCCACTCTCTCTATCATATAAATAAATAAATCTTTTAAAAAATAAAGAGAGAAACAATTTTACCTTACTTATTATTATGTTCAATTAGCCAACATATAGTACATCATTAATTTTTGATATACTGTTCAATGATTCATTAGTTGTGTATAACACCCATTGTTCAGATTGGATAAAAAATAAAGCAGGACCCATCCAGATGCTGTCTACAAGAGACTCATTTTGAATCTAAAGAAAAATAATTTTGAATAAGGTCCTTTAAATACAATAACTTAAATACCAAAACTTTGGTTATCATGGGGAAAAAAAGATTTTACACAATAGTGAAGAATAATGTGACAAGAAGAGGAACTTTAGATACATGAAAAACTATTATTAAAGCATCACAATTCTACTTGATGGCTACTTTAATATTATCTGTTTTTAAGTAACTATAGCAAGTAGAAACACCACATAATAGCCAAAAGAATATGATATTACTATGGGAAAGAGAAGCTATAATAACGTCTTTTCCAGTTCAGAAAACCACGACATAAATACCACATACACCAGATTGATGAAAAAGCCAAGGTAGGAATTCAAATATTCTTGAATTACCAGGCCTATTATCCTGTGTCAGTTGTCACATATCGTTTTCTTTTTTTTATTGAATAACTTGCATAATTGTATTAAATTCTCAAAAATGAATTCACAGGCTTACTTCACTGACATGATCAGTCACATGCATTTTCTTCCTAGACAGCAATGACTTTTGCTGCACTAAATTAGCTTCATTGCATTGCTTGCACATTTTATCCCTTAAGTGACAAATGGAGGGATTGGCAGTCAATAAGTTCTGCTGCCAAACATGATGGAAAAATGTCAGTCTGTCAGAAGACATACAACCCTGGGAATAATACCAGAATCAGTCTTTTAGAAAATGATCCAAAGGTAATAAATTTCACAGATTGGCAGATTCTCAACCAAAAAAACCACAAACCATATAGCATTTCCCACTTATAGATGTTTTACTTTCAGACAATAAAGTCTATTGTTATTCATAAGATTTTAGTAAATAATTCATTGGTTGTAATTCAGCCACAGTGGCCCTCTTTCAAGTAACACACCGGAGTTTATAACATGAAAAGACCCAGAAAAGAGTAGAAGAGAAAAAACATGAGTCCAGTTTAGTCTAATAAGATTTTAGGAATCCTGAATAGGAAGTACTCTTCAACCCAGGAAAACTCTCAGTTCAAAGAATGCCTTTTTGCTCATGCAGTGTCAGGTAAAGACAATAAATCAGAATAGAATGAGGTGGGAGGTACTACAACAATGTAACTGGCTAACCCAAATGACCTCTAGGGTATTCTTATCTATGAGATTCTACACACAGACAATTTAGGCTTTGAAATGACTGTATTCTTCCCAGTGAACAATATTCAGTCTGAATTTCATCAATAGATAAGGGCCTCATATTTGAAGGGAGGGAGACATATCAACTGTCAGTGGGCAAAAATGTTGCATATTCTGACTTTAGCCTGTGGCACAGCTATTGACTTCATTTTATGGTGCCATTCATTAAGAAAATCAGGTGCTCTGAAAACCGTTTGTGGTATTACTGTCAACTATTCCTGTTTAATCTGATTTCAAGAAGCCCAGATGCTACAAGAATCTTATACCCAACTAACACAGGAAGTGCTTGGTCTTCCCTATAGCATTCTCAATCTAGTAAAACTTCAACTCAGCTTCAGGGGCCAACTTAGACATTTAGTGTTAAAGCTACCCAGAATTGATCAGTTGAGTTGCTATGACCAGCTAAGTTCTGAGGAGCTTCAGTGCCCTGAAAGATGAAGATTATTTCATTGTCTAGATTAGTTCTCCTTGGTATAGGTCCAAGGGTATATGTTCTGCAGTAAAGTTTGGGATCTTAGAACTTAGAACTTAGAAAGTTCACAAGGCCCCTTTTTGAGCGTTTCTCAGGAAACTATGTGTCAAGATCTATCAAGGCCCACACTTGGTCTTTTTCTCTTTGGGGATGGACAATAAAAGAAGGTTGGTAGCAGAAAATAGTGTAAACATAAAATAATAAATCATGTGAACAAATAATTGTAAGCATTGCTGATGAAGGTGAAACTTAGGCAGACACCCCTCCTCCACATGCTACTCAGGGTTTTTATGGGTAGAGATTCGCTGACAATAGTGCCTTCATGACTCCAATTTAGTAGTATTTCTGCTGAAGCAAACACAACCTCCTAGTTTCAGGAAATGAAGACATCTTTTTTTTTTCCCCCTACAGTTCTGTGTCAGGAAGGAGATTTCACACTATTTTAAAAATGTACTTTTAGAGGGGCGCCTGGGTGGCTCAGTTGGTTAAGCGACTGCCTTTGGCTCAGGTCATGATCCTGGAGTCCCTGGATCAAGTCTCGCATCGGGCTCCCTGCTCAGCAGGGAGTCTGCTTCTCCCTCTGACCCTCCCCCCTCTCATGTACTCTCTCTCTCTCTCATTCTCGCTTTCTCAAATAAATAAATAAATCTTTAAAAAAATGTACTTTTAGATATAAGATGGAGGATGGATTTTACACCATGGATGTCTGGCTCTCATTTTCAGAAGACTACAGAGGGGGGGAAATCAAAGAGTGTATCTGTGATATATGAGAAACAATGATAATATTTGGGAGTGGAGATACAAGGGAAATGTTTCCTTAATCACATCTTGCTCCCATCACTATAATATTACCCTTTGATCTACCAGTGATTTGTGCACATATACTAAAATTGGAATGATCTACCAGTGATTTTCTAATCCCCAAAAAATATGTATCTGCAAATCAACATACAGAGTTCCTCAGAAACATAAGCCATATATTGGAGCTAAGTCCTGGTATAAAGTGTTGAACATAATTTAGTTTTACCCTAAAAGAAGGTCTAATTAGTAAAAGTTTTGATGTAAATGTAGATTCAGTATTCAACTGTATAACCATAAATATAGGATAAAATTATGCTACCTTTTAGCTAGAGGGAGTCACTAGCTATAGACTTGAATTTCCAAGTCCCTATCACTATTCCAAATAATGTTCCTGGGCTTCTCAGAAAGGAAAGGGAATGACTGTACAAAGGTACTCCTCAAAGGCTCTGTAAGCTGTTGTTGATATAGTTCTACCTTTTCTAAGCCTTATACCAAGTAATTTCAGGACTAGGAAAACATTTTTTAAATTCACATCTTCCTCAAAAACAAGTGGATCGGGGCGCCTGGGTGGCTCAGTTGGTTAAGCGACTGCCTTCAGCTCAGGTCATGATCCTGGAGTCCTGGGATCGAGTTCCGCATCAGGCTCCCTGCTCAGCGAGGAGCCTGCTTCTCCCTCTGACCCTCCCCCCTCTCATGTACTCTCTCTCTCTCTCATTCTCGCTCTCTCAAATAAATAAATCTTTAAAATAAAAAAAAAGTACTTTAAAAAAAAGTGGATCTATTGAAAGGATCATATGGTTCTTATTTTTCTTTTATTAATGTGGTGTATCACACTGATTGATTTGTGAATATTGAACCACTCTTGCAAACCAGGAATAAATCCCACTTGACTGTGGTGAATGATTTTTTTAATGTATTGTTGGATTAGGTTTGCTAGTATTTTACTGAGAATTCTTGCGTCCATGATTATCAGGAACATTGGTCTTTTTTAGTGGAGTTTATATGGTTTTGGTTATGGTTTATAGGGTAATATCAAGGTAATGCTGGCCTCATTGAATGAGTTTGAAAGTTTTGTATTTTTTGGAATAGTTTGATTCTTTAAAAGTTTCAGCAGTGGGTGTTATATGAAAACAATGAATCGTGGATCACTACATCAAAAACTAATGATGTGTTGTATGGTGACTAACATAACATAATAAAATTAAATTAAAAAAAAAAGAAACTCCCAATCATCTCAAGTTTTGGCGTAGTATCAAAGAATGCCTTCAATTAAATGAAATGATTATTTAAAATCCCTCCATTTTTCAACTGTGTATCTGTGAAGCTGGGTTTTCTTCACTTACTTCATCCAAAACAATATATCCCACCAGATAAAATAAAAAAGCAAATATGAAAAAACTCCACTCATCTTTGATTAAACCAAACATTAAAGAATTTACAAAAATGTGAAATAATGACACTCTTCTCCCTATTTTTTTTTCTTTTAGAAAATATAGTTATTTATCATAAAAATATATTAACAGAAGAAAAAAAAAGAATTCACCTGTGAAGCCATCTGCACCCTGGACTTTTCTTTGCTGGGAGATTTGTAATTACTGATTCAATTCCTTTGCTGGTTATTAGTCTGTTCAAGTTTTCTATTTCTTCCTGTTTTAGTTTCCACAATTTGTATGTTTCTAGAAATTTATCCATTTCTTCTAGGTTGTCCAATTTGTTGGCATATAGTTTTTCATAATATTCTCTTTTTTAAAAATTTTATTATGTTATGTTAGTCACCATACAATAACACCCAGTGCCCCATGCAGTACGTGCACTCCTTAATACCCATCACCGGGCTAACCAATCACCCCTCTCCCATCCCCTCTAAAACCCTGTTTGTTTCTCAGAGTCCATAGTCTCTCATGGTTCATCACTCCCTCCGATTTCCCTCCCTTCAATTTTCCCTTCCTTCTCCTAAAGTCCTCCATGCTATTCCTTATGTTCCACAAATAAGTGAAACCATATGATAACTGACTTTCTCTACTTGACTTATTTCACTTAGCATAATCTCTTCCAGTCCCATCCATGTTGATGCAAAAGTTGGGTATTTATCCTTTCTGATGGCTGAGTAATATTCCATTGAAGATATGGACCACATCTTCTTTATCCATTCATCTTTGGAAGGGCATCTCGGCTCTTTCCACAGTTTGGCTATTGTGGACATTGTTGCTATGAACATTGGGGTGCATAT
>NW_027685397.1:0-368 GCF_054177405.1 Leptonychotes weddellii | reverse complement strand
CACCAGCCCTGGGCTGTGCTCCCACCCCCCAGGGCCTTCTCTTCCTTCCCGCTGACCACCGTCCCATTGCCCCCGGGCCCCGCCTGGGGTCCCCGCTCCATGTGCCCAGCACACAAGATGGCCGACCACCCTGGCCCTCCGACCCTGCTGGCACCCGGGTCCGCAATCCTTCTCCCCACTACAGCGCAGCTAACAGCGAAGCTCACTCACTCAGAAAGAAATTGGGGGGTGCGCCCAGTATCACGGAGTCAAGGGGCACCCCAAAATCAAGGACGAGATGAATGAAAGAGTCCCCCGCAAGCCCCCATGTCAGTGTGGGTGCAGGGCAGGTACGGGAGCAGAAGGGGATTCCAGTGCAAAATCTCATG
>NW_027685396.1:0-368 GCF_054177405.1 Leptonychotes weddellii | reverse complement strand
GGGGGGGGGATGAGGAGCTTATTCCACAGCTCATTCCTCTATAATGTTGAATAGAAAGGGCAAAAGTGCACATCCTGCATTGTTCCCGATGTGTAGAGAAGATCTTCATTCTTTCACCATTCAGTGTCGTGCGCACTATAAGATTAGGTAGACACGCCTTACTAGGTTAAGAAAATTCCCTTCCATATACCACTTTTGTTGAAAATGTTTATCATGGACGGGTGTTGGATTTTGTCAAACCTCTTTCCCGCACCTACTGTAATGGTCAGGTTTCCCCCTGCTTATGTTAATATGGAGTAAAACATTGACTTCAAGATGTGCAACCAACGTTGCGTTCCAGAGAGAAATCCCACTTGCTCCTGGTATGT
>NW_027685395.1:0-368 GCF_054177405.1 Leptonychotes weddellii | reverse complement strand
AGTCCCGGGATCGAGTCCCGCATCGAGCTCCCTGCTCAGTAGGGAGTCTGCTTCTCCCTCTGACCCTCCCCTCTTCTCATGTGCTCTCTCTCTCTCAAATAAATAAAATTTTTAAAAAAATAAAATAAAAGGGCGCCTGGGTGGCTCAGTTGGTTAAGCGACTGCCTTCGGCTCAGGTCATGATCCTGGAGTCCTGGGATTGAGTCCCACATCGGGCTCCCTGCTCAGCAGGGAGTCTGCTTCTCCCCCTGACCTTCCCCACTCTCATGCTCTCTCTATCTCATTCTCTCTCTCAAATAAATAAATAAAATCTTTAAAAAAAAAATAGAAAAAAGAAGGAAGACGGAACAGAGACTATCAAAATAAAT
>NW_027685394.1:0-368 GCF_054177405.1 Leptonychotes weddellii | reverse complement strand
GGGAGTGGGGAGAGGAGAAACCCAGGCCTCAACGTGGGGGTCCTCCTAGGTGCCGGGGAGACCGTGAGTGTGAAGTCGTCTCAGCATTGTGAGGCCCAGGAGGCCCAGGTCCTGATGAACGGGAAGGAAGCAGCTCCCACCTCGCCTGGCCCAGGGACACAGAGAGGTGTGTGGTGCTGTGTGTTCCCAGGGTCAAGAACCCTGTGCTGATGCCAAGTCCCGGGAGTAAGAAGGAAAGTTGACTTGTCCATCTTCCTCCTTCTGCCCCCCTGACACAGACCCTCCCCTCCTGACACGCCCAGGTCCCTGCTTCTCCTTCTTCTCCCCACAGACCCACCACCCAGCATTCCAGCCACACACACCACTGC
>NW_027685393.1:0-368 GCF_054177405.1 Leptonychotes weddellii | reverse complement strand
GGGGGGGGGATGAGGAGCTTATTCCACAGCTCATTCCTCTATAATGTTGAATAGAAAGGGCAAAAGTGCACATCCTGCATTGTTCCCGATGTGTAGAGAAGATCTTCATTCTTTCACCATTGAGTGTCGTGCGCACTATAAGATTAGGTAGACACGCCTTACTAGGTTGAGAAAATTCCCTTCCATATACCACTTTTGTTGAAAATGTTTATCATGGACGGGTGTTGGATTTTGTCAAACCTCTTTCCCGCACCTACTGTAATGGTCAGGTTTCCCCCTGCTTATGTTAATATGGAGTAAAACATTGACTTCAAGATGTGCAACCAACGTTGCGTTCCAGAGAGAAATCCCACTTGCTCCTGGTATGT
>NW_027685392.1:0-368 GCF_054177405.1 Leptonychotes weddellii | reverse complement strand
AAGATTTATTTATTTATTTGAAACAGAGAGAAGACATCACAAGTAGGTAGAGCAGCAGGCAGAGGGAGAGGGAGAAGCAGGCTCCCCGCGGAGCAGGGAGCCCGACGCGGGGCTCGGTCTCAGGACCCCGTGATCATGACCTGAGCCAAATTTAACAAACAAAAGGTTAAGGGGTGCCTGGGTGGGCTCAGTCAGTTGGGCGTCTGCCTTTGGCTCAGGTAGGTAGAGCAGCAGGCAGAGGGAGAGGGACCTGATGATCTTAATCCCTAGACACAAAGGATGATATAATCAGAATATTTTACAATTACTCATTTATTTTATCTCATATAAAGTCTCAGACTAATACTACTACTACTATTACCACCACA
>NW_027685391.1:0-368 GCF_054177405.1 Leptonychotes weddellii | reverse complement strand
CCCTTCTTTTGCTTTTTGGCTCTTCCTCCATCATGCTGGACTCATTCCCAATTCCAAGAGCCTCCTGGCTTTCCTAAATTCCTTAAACACACTTTTACACGAGCTGTTTCCAATGCCTGGACTGCTTTTCCTTCTAGAATTCACATAGACATCTCCTAGTCATTCAAATTTTTTTTTTTTTTTTTTTTTTTAGAGAGAGAGAGAAAGAAAATATGTGCATGAGTAGGGGTGGGGAGGGGCGGAGAGAGAGAGGGAGAGAGAGAATCTTAAGCAGGCTCTATGCCCAGTGCAGAGACCAATGCAGGGCTCTATCTTACGGCTCTGAGACATGATCTGAGCTGAAATCAAGAGTCGGACGCTTAACCGAC
>NW_027685390.1:0-368 GCF_054177405.1 Leptonychotes weddellii | reverse complement strand
ATTTAAGAAACAAACAAAATAAGAAAGAGACAAACAAAAAAATAGACTCTTAACTATAGAGAACAGACTGATGGCTACCAGAGGGGAGATAGTGGGGGGATGGCTGAAATAAGTGAAGGGGATTAAGAGGACACTTATGATGAATACTGAGTAACGTAAAGAATTATTGAATCACTGTATTGTACACCTGAAACTGATAAAACACTGTATGTTAAAAGTATGTATGTAATTAAAATTTTAAAAAATTTAAAAATGTTGACACATTTCTTTTTTTTTTTTTTAAGATTTTATTTATTTGACAGAGAGAGACACAGCGAGAGAGGGAACACAAGCAGGGGGAGTGGGAGAGGGAGAAGCAGGCTTCCCGC
>NW_027685389.1:0-368 GCF_054177405.1 Leptonychotes weddellii | reverse complement strand
TGTTGCCTCCTAGGAGGTCTTTGCAGATGTAATTACATGAAGGATTTTGAGCTAAGGAGGTTATCCTGGAATCCAGGTGGGCTCTGAATGCACTCACCTCTGTCCTTTTTAAAAAATATTTTATTTGTTTAACAGAGAGAGCACAAGCAGGGAGAGTGGCAGAGGTAGAGGGAGAAGCAGGCTCCCTGCTGAGCAGGGAGTCCAATGTGGGACTCCATCCCAGGACTCTGGGATCATGACCTGAGCCGAAGGCAGACACTTAACCGACTGAGCCACCCAGGGGCCCTCACCTGTGTCTTTATAAGAGGGAAGCAGAGAGAGATTTGCCTACATGTGTAACCATCAAGGCAGAGATTGGAGTGATGTGG
>NW_027685388.1:0-368 GCF_054177405.1 Leptonychotes weddellii | reverse complement strand
GTGTATATATATTGAAGTTTGAAACAAAAGTGAAAAATTCTCTAGCTAGCTGGTAAAACAGCATGATGAGTACTGCAAGGGACTTCACGTCATGCCTCATGTTTTCAGTTGTGTTGCATGAATTCATCACATCTTAGACACAAAGGGAGTTTTAGCTTCTGCCTGTGACCTGCTGCTTTATCTGCATGAGGAGACATGGAGTGGGGAAGGTCTACAGATACTCAAAGTCCTTGACACTGGTCATCTGAGCCTATGTACAAACTAGCTTAGCCTATTCTTACAATGAGAAATAAGCCCGAAAAAAAAAGAAAAGTTAAACGTCAAGGGGCAACACAACATTGGTCAATTCGCAAATCTAGAACAGCCAT